>NW_028136256.1:600000-764000 GCF_964662115.1 Mustela nivalis | reverse complement strand
GGTTGTGGCCATTGGAATGGGCACATACAATTCCCTTGGAGAGGGCAAGTACAGTCCTCAGGTTTGGCTCCAGGGCCCTGAGCCTGTAGGGTGTGTAGGCCAGAGCTGTTTGGACAGTTGTCTGAAAACACAAACTCGGTTTATGTTTTGGGTCATAGGTATGGCAGGACTGATCTACAGACCATGAGGAGAACACTTCGGGATATGAAAAAAGGGCGAGTGTGAGGCTCTGGCTCAAGTTTTTGTCTCTGGATATCGTGTCACTCATGGTCGTGAAATTGCCGGGTGACTTCATGGGAAATGGAGGAGTCTTACTCTCTGGGAGTTCGTTCCCGTCCAAAGAGTTTGGGCTCATTCTGGGGATGGAAGAAGTCCGTTTTTTTGTTGTTGTCGATTTGTTTCATTTTGTTTTTCAACCTCAGATGTCCCACCAAATGAGGGATTCCTGAGTAGAGCCCTGGGGTGGGGCGACTGGACAACCAGAAATCTGGTTAAAAATTGGGGACTAGGGACATGTCAAGCCCAGTATGACATCTAATGGTCCAGCCACTGAGAGGACTTACTAGAGGACAGGACTCACGCTGAGGTCACAATGCGTGTTTATGCTCTCGTCGCACTCAAGAATGGGCGGGGCCTCAGGGTGAATGCTGGTTTCTCCTACACTGAACGTTGGACAACATGCCAACCACAAGGTTTCTTGCCATGGGTCAGGAAGAGTTCTGATTTCTGCATCACAGTCACCCGTGGGCAGTGATTGGAGATAAGGTCTAGGTTCTGAAGCCTGAAAACTGAGGTAAGGAAGAGATGATGACCTAAGGCCATGGCGGGTCTGATGTGCTCAGCATGCGGTCAGCTGTCTGGGTGTTGGTCAGCAGGTCCGGGCTCAGGTTGTGTCAGACAATGCATTAGTGCCCAGGTTAGACTATATAATTTGGGTACATTCGAGTGCCGTGTAGGTTTATCCTCATTTAAGCTGCCTGGGCTGCTCATTAGGCAATATATTTTTTCTAGAGGGCAGGCAGAGTGCTTCATTGTCGGTCCGGAATTGCCAAACTTGAGGGCTTCGGGGCCAGGAGAGTGAGGACGGAAGTCTGAGAACACAAGCTAGACTTCGGATTCAGGGTGAGGGCACGGCAGGTACCCCCTGCAGATCTGAACCAATATCTCATGCATCTGAAGTCAGGGCGAGGATCCCACGTTGGCTCAGGTTGGAGTTTCTGTGCATGACGGCCCATTCATGAAGGGAGCGGAATCTCGAGGCCATGGAGGTTTTCCACGTTGGGAGATGTGGGATGCCCCCTTCAAGGATTCCTTCTGTGGGACAATTGTGACCTGTTGGACAGCTCCAGGATATCCCATATGGAATGACTCCAGAGCACCCTTTAAAGGATGGATGCCTGGGAAGTCAGCCTCGCCTTCCAATTGTCTCCTAGCAACAAGACAATTTAGATCTAATGGATCTGGGGGAGCAACTGGGGTGGCTGAGTTGAAATGCACTTTCCAGAGGATGGGTCCTAACGTGTGTTTGTGTCCATGAGGGCCTTGGAATGTGGAGGTGGCACCGGGACCCAGAAGTATTCTCCTAAGCTTTGGCTTAGCTCCCATGCACAAGTTTCCTTGTGGAGACGAGATTTGTTCTGATGGGTGCCTTAGGAAATCCCCTCTGCTGGTATTGGAATCCAGGATTTTGAGGAGACATGCCTGTAAATCAAAGCAATGGATTCGATAATGGCCTCGGGTCCTGTCTGGTTCAATCTCCTTGGTATGAGTGGAGGTAGATGAGTGGAGGTAGATGCTCAGCCGGTATCAACCGCCCATTTTTTGTCCGGGCGACCTACACTATTGGGATGGCCTCAGGGACTTTGGAGGGTTCTCCTAATTTGTACGATTTTTGACAATGGAATGGGCAGAATTCCCATGGATTGGGTGGGGGCAGTCCTAATGTGTGGCTCCAGGGGCCCCAGCCTGGAGGGAGTGTGGCCCAGGACTTTGAGGACAGAAGACTGAAAACACAAACTGAGCTTAAGTTTGGGGACGTAGGTATGGCACGCCCGATCTACAAACCATGAGAAGAACTCTTCAGGATATGAAGAATGAGCGAGTCTGAGGCGCTTGCTCAGGCTTTTTTCTCTGGATTTTGTTTCAGCGATGGCCGTGGAATGTTGGGGAGGTCTCATGGGCCATGGACGAATCTTCCTCTCTGTGGATTTGGCCCGATCCCAAATGTTTTTCGTCAATCTGTTGTATGGGAGGACTCCTTTCAGGTTTGTTACCTCAGGTGTCCCACCCAAAGAGGAATTCCAAAGCAGAGCCCTGGGGAAGAGTGAAGGGACAACCCGAACTATGGTTAAAAATTGGGGCCTAGGGGCATGGCAAGCCCAATATGCTGTCTCTTCATATATGCCCTGAGAGGCCTTACCTGAGGACTGGGCTCAGGCTGAGGGTCACAATGTGTGTTTGTGACCAATGTGGCCCGCAAGCATGGGCTGGGCCTCATGGGCCACGCTTATTTCAACTACACTGAACGTTGGACAACATGCCAACCACAAGGTTTCTTGCCATAAGGAAAGAGTTCTGATTTCTGCATCATTTTCAACCCTGGGCATTGGTTGGAGATAAGGTCTAGGTTCTGGCGCCTGAAAACCGCAGTTGGGAAGAGATGACGACCTAAGGCCATGGCGGGTCCGATGTGCTCAGTGTGCGGCCAGCTGTCTGGGTGGGACCAGGAGGTCCAGGCTCAGGCTGGGTCAGAAGGGGAAATAGTGCCCAGGTCAGCCTATATGTTTGGGGTACAGCCGAATGGCGTGCAGGTTGATCCTCATTTGCGGTTTCGGGGTAGCCCTGAGGGCAATGTTTTACTTCTGTAGGGCAGGCAGAGTGCGGCATTGTAGTTCTGGATTGCCCAACTGGAGGGCTTGTGGGCCAGTAGTTTGAGGACGGAGTCTGAGAACCCAAGCTAGGCCTAGGTTTCTGGGTGAGGATATGGCAGGCACAATCTACAGACCTCAATAGAGATCTCATGCATCTGAAGTCAGTGCAAGGATCAGACGATCGCTCAGGTTGGACTTTCTGCCCTGATGGCCCTTTCTTGAAGGGGGTTGGATCACGAGGACATAGGGGATTTCCCACGATGGAAGTTGTGAGAAGCTCCAAACTGCAAAGATTCTTCTGCAGGACAATTGAGACTTGTTGGTTGGCTCCAGGCCAACGATTCCGAGCAGGGTTCTAAGGATGGATGGCTGGGTAGCCCAACTCGCATTCCAATTGTGTCCAAGCAACAAGACAGGTTAGATCTGCTGGATGTGGGGGGCAACCGAGGAGGCTGAGTTGAAATGGACTCTCCTGTGGATGTGTCCTAATATGTTTTTGTGTCTATGGAGACCTTGGAATGAAGCGGTGGCCCTGGGGCCCTGAAGGGTTCTCCTAAACAGAGGCTTTGACACAGCTCCAACGTGCATGTTTCCCATGTGTAGATGAGATTTGTTCTGATGGGTGAGTCAAGAAACAGCCATATGCTGGTATTGAAATCCAGGCCTCTGAGGAGAGATGCCTGGAAACCAAAGCAATGGATCCGATTAGTGCCTAGGGGCCTGTTCGTTCCTTTTTACGTCTGGGGACATCAGTCTACGGGTCTGAGTGCAGGTAGGTGCTCAGATGGGCTCAGATTGCCCCTGTTTGTCCTGGGAAGCCACAACTATTGGGATGGCCTCAGGGACTTTGGAGGTTATCCTACTAGTAGGGTTGTGGCCATTGGAATGGGCACATACAATTCCCTTGGAGAGGGCAAGTACAGTCCTCAGGTTTGGCTCCAGGGCCCTGAGCCTGTAGGGTGTGTAGGCCAGAGCTGTTTGGACAGTTGTCTGAAAACACAAACTCGGCTTATGTTTTGGGTCATAGGTATGGCAGGACTGATCTACAGACCATGAGGAGAACACTTCGGGATATGTAAAAATGGCGAGTGTGAGGCTCTTGCTCAAGTTTTTGTCTCTGGATATCGTGTCACTCATGGTCGTGAAATTGCGGGTGACATCATGGGAAATGGACGAGTCTTACTCTCTGGGGGTTCGGTCCCGTCCAAAGAGTTTGGGGTCATTCTGGGGATGGAAGAAGTCCGTTTTTTGTTGTTGTTGTCGATTTGTTTCATTTTGTTTTTCAACCTCAGATGTCCCACCAAATGAGGGATTCCAGAGTAGAGCCCTGGGGTGGGGCGACTGGACAACCAGAAATCTGGTTAAAAATTGGGGACTAGGGACATGTCAAGCCCATTATGACATCTAATGGTCCAGCCACTGAGAGGACTTACTAGAGGACAGGACTCACGCTGAGGTCACAATGCGTGTTTATGCTCTCGTCGCACTCAAGAATGGGCGGGGCCTCAGGGTGAATGCTGGTTTCTCCTACACTGAACGTTGGACAACATGCCAACCACAAGGTTTCTTGCCATGGGTCAGGAAGAGTTCTGATTTCTGCATCACAGTCACCCGTGGGCAGTGATTGGAGATAAGGTCTAGGTTCTGAAGCCTGAAAACTGAGGTAGGGAAGAGATGATGACCTAAGGCCATGGCGGGTCTGATGTGCTCAGCGTGCGGTCAGCTGTCTGGGTGGTGGTCAGCAGGTCCGGGCTCAGGTTGTGTCAGACAGTGCATTAGTGCCCAGGTTAGACTATATACTTTGGGTACATTCGAGTGCCTTGTAGGTTTATCCTCATTTAAGCTGCCTTGGCTGCTCATTAGGCAATATATTTTTTCTAGAGGGCAGGCAGAGTGCTTCATTATCGGTCCGGAATTGCCAAACTAGAGGGCTTCGGGGCCAGGAGAGTGAGGACGGAAGTCTGAGAACACAAGCTAGACTTCGGATTCAGGGCGAGGGCACGGCAGGTACCCCCTGCAGATCTGAACCAATATCTCATGCATCTGAATTCAGGGCGAGGATCCGAAGTTGGCTCAGGTTGGAGTTTCTGTGCATGACGGCCCCTTCATGAAGCGAGCGGAATCTCGAGGCCATGGAGGTTTTCCACGTTGGGAGATGTGGGATGCCCCCTTCAAGGATTCCTTCTGTGGGACAATTGTGACCTGTTGGACAGCTCCAGGATATCCCATATGGAATGACTCCAGAGCACCGTTAAAGGATGGATGCCTGGGAAGTCAGCCTCGCCTTCCAATTGTCTCCTAGCAACAAGACAATTTAGATCTAATGGATCTGGGGGAGCAACTGGGGTGGCTGAGTTGAAATGCACTTTCCAGAGGATGGGTCCTAACGTGTGTTTGTGTCCATGAGGGCCTTGGAATGTGGAGGTGGCACCGGGACCCAGAAGTATTCTCCTAAGCTTTGGCTTAGCTCCCATGCACAAGTTTCCTTGTGGAGACGAGATTTGTTCTGATGGGTGCCTTAGGAAATCCCCTCTGCTGGTATTGGAATCCAGGATTTTGAGGAGACATGCCTGTAAATCAAAGCAATGGATTCGATAATGGCCTCGGGTCCTGTCTGGTTCAATCTCCTTGGTATGAGTGGAGGTAGATGAGTGGAGGTAGATGCTCAGCCGGTATCAACCGCCCATTTTTTGTCCGGGCGACCTACACTATTGGGATGGCCTCAGGGACTTTGGAGGGTTCTCCTAATTTGTACGATTTTTGACAATGGAATGGGCAGAATTCCCATGGATTGGGTGGGGGCAGTCCTAATGTGTGGCTCCAGGGGCCCCAGCCTGGAGGGAGTGTGGCCCAGGACTTTGAGGACAGAAGACTGAAAACACAAACTGAGCTTAAGTTTGGGGACGTAGGTATGGCACGCCCGATCTACAAACCATGAGAAGAACTCTTCAGGATATGAAGAATGAGCGAGTCTGAGGCGCTTGCTCAGGCTTTTTTCTCTGGATTTTGTTTCAGCGATGGCCGTGGAATGTTGGGGAGGTCTCATGGGCCATGGACGAATCTTCCTCTCTGTGGATTTGGCCCGATCCCAAATGTTTTTCGTCAATCTGTTGTATGGGAGGACTCCTTTCAGGTTTGTTACCTCAGGTGTCCCACCCAAAGAGGAATTCCAAAGCAGAGCCCTGGGGAAGAGTGAAGGGACAACCCGAACTATGGTTAAAAATTGGGGCCTAGGGGCATGGCAAGCCCAATATGCTGTCTCTTCATATATGCCCTGAGAGGCCTTACCTGAGGACTGGGCTCAGGCTGAGGGTCACAATGTGTGTTTGTGACCAATGTGGCCCGCAAGCATGGGCTGGGCCTCATGGGCCACGCTTATTTCAACTACACTGAACGTTGGACAACATGCCAACCACAAGGTTTCTTGCCATAAGGAAAGAGTTCTGATTTCTGCATCATTTTCAACCCTGGGCATTGGTTGGAGATAAGGTCTAGGTTCTGGCGCCTGAAAACCGCAGTTGGGAAGAGATGACGACCTAAGGCCATGGCGGGTCCGATGTGCTCAGTGTGCGGCCAGCTGTCTGGGTGGGACCAGGAGGTCCAAGCTCAGGCTGGGTCAGAAGGGGAAATAGTGCCCAGGTCAGCGTATATGTTTGGGGTACAGCCGAATGGCGTGCAGGTTGATCCTCATTTGCGGTTTCGGGGTAGCCCTGAGGGCAATGTTTTACTTCTGTAGAGCAGGCAGAGTGCGGCATTGTAGTTCTGGATTGCCCAACTGGAGGGCTTGTGGGCCAGTAGTTTTAGGACGGAGTCTGAGAACCCAAGCTAGGCCTAGGTTTCTGGGTGAGGATATGGCAGGCACAATCTACAGACCTCAATAGAGATCTCATGCATCTGAAGTCAGTGCAAGGATCAGACGATCGCTCAGGTTGGACTTTCTGCCCTGATGGCCCTTTCTTGAAGGGGGTTGGATCACGAGGACATAGGGGATTTCCCACGATGGGAGTTGTGAGAAGCTCCAAACTGCAAAGATTCTTCTGCAGGACAATTGAGACTTGTTGGTTGGCTCCAGGCCAACGATTCCGAGCAGGGTTCTAAGGATGGATGGCTGGGTAGCCCAACTCGCATTCCAATTGTGTCCAAGCAACAAGACAGGTTAGATCTGCTGGATGTGGGGGGCAACCGAGGAGGCTGAGTTGAAATGGACTCTCCTGTGGATGTGTCCTAATATGTTTTTGTGTCTATGGAGACCTTGGAATGAAGCGGTGGCCCTGGGGCCCTGAAGGGTTCTCCTAAACAGAGGCTTTGACACAGCTCCAACGTCCATGTTTCCCATGTGTAGATGAGATTTGTTCTGATGGGTGAGTCAAGAAACAGCCATATGCTGGTATTGAAATCCAGGCCTCTGAGGAGAGATGCCTGGAAACCAAAGCAATGGATCCGATTAGTGCCTAGGGGCCTCTTCGTTCCTTTTTACGTCTGGGGACATCAGTCTACGGGTCTGAGTGCAGGTAGGTGCTCAGATGGGCTCAGATTGCCCCTGTTTGTCCTGGGAAGCCACAACTATTGGGATGGCCTCAGGGACTTTGGAGGTTATCCTACTAGTAGGGTTGTGGCCATTGGAATGGGCACATACAATTCCCTTGGAGAGGGCAAGTACAGTCCTCAGGTTTGGCTCCAGGGCCCTGAGCCTGTAGGGTGTGTAGGCCAGAGCTGTTTGGACAGTTGTCTGAAAACACAAACTCGGGTTATGTTTTGGGTCATAGGTATGGCAGGACTGATCTACAGACCATGAGGAGAACACTTCGGGATATGAAAAAAGGGCGAGTGTGAGGCTCTTGCTCAAGTTTTTGTCTCTGGATATCGTGTCACTCATGGTCGTGAAATTGCCGGGTGACATCATGGGAAATGGACGAGTCTTACTCTCTGGGGGTTCGGTCCCATCCAAAGAGTTTGCGGTCATTCTGGGGATGGAAGAAGTCCGTTTTTTGTTGTTGTTGTCGATTTGTTTCATTTTGTTTTTCAACCTCAGATGTCCCACCAAATGAGGGATTCCAGAGTAGAGCCCTGGGGTGGCGCGACTGGACAACCAGAAATCTGGTTAAAAATTGGGGACTAGGGACATGTCAAGCCCATTATGACATCTAATGGTCCAGCCACTGAGAGGACTTACTAGAGGACAGGACTCACGTTGAGGTCACAATGCGTGTTTATGCTCTCGTCGCACTCAAGAATGGGCAGGGCCTCAGGGTGAATGCTGGTTTCTCCTACACTGAACGTTGGACAACATGCGAACCACAAGGTTTCTTGCCATGGGTCAGGAAGAGTTCTGATTTCTGCATCAGAGTCACCCGTGGGCAGTGATTGGAGATAAGGTCTAGGTTCTGAAGCCTGAAAACTGAGGTAGGGAAGAGATGATGACCTAAGGCCATGGCGGGTCTGATGTGCTCAGCGTGCGGTCAGCTGTCTGGGTGTTGGTCAGCAGGTCCGGGCTCAGGTTGTGTCAGACAGGGCATTAGTGCCCAGGTTAGACTATATAATTTGGGTACATTCGAGTGCCTTGTAGGTTTATCCTCATTTAAGCTGCCTTGGCTGCTCATTAGGCAATATATTTTTTCTAGAGGGCAGGCAGAGTGCTTCATTATCGGTCCGGAATTGCCAAACTAGAGGGCTTCGGGGCCAGGAGAGTGAGGACGGAAGTCTGAGAACACAAGCTAGACTTCGGATTCAGGGTGAGGGCACGGCAGGTACCCCCTGCAGATCTGAACCAATATCTCATGCATCTGAAGTCAGGCCGAGGATCCGACGTTGGCTCAGGTTGGAGTTTCTGTGCATGACGGCCCCTTCATGAATCGAGCGGAATCTCGAGGCCATGGAGGTTTTCCACGTTGGGAGATGTGGGATGCCCCCTTCAAGGATTCGTTCTGTGGGACAATTGAGACCTGTTGGACACCTCCAGGATATCCCATATGGAATGACTCCAGAGCACCGTTAAAGGATGGATGCCTGGGAAGTCCGCCTCACCTTCCAATTGTCTCCTAGCAACAAGACAATTTAGATCTCATGGATCTGCGGGAGCAACCGGGGTGGCTGAGTTGAAATGCACTTTCCAGAGGATGGGTCCTAACGTGTGTTTGTGTCCATGAGGGCCTTGGAATGGGGAGGTGGCACCGGGACCCTGAAGTATTCTCCTAAGCTTTGGCTTAGCTCCCATGCACAAGTTTCCTTGTGGAGACGAGATTTGTTCTGATGTGTGCCTTAGGAAATCCCCTCTGCTGGTATTGGAATGCAGGCTTTTGAGGAGACATGCCTGTAAATCAAAGCAATGGATTCGATAATGGCCTCGGGTCCTGTCTGGTTCAATCTCCTTGGTATGAGTGGAGGTAGATGAGTGGAGGTAGATGCTCAGCCGTTATCAACCGCCCATTTTTTGTCCGGGCGACCTACACTATTGGGATGGCCTCAGGGACTTTGGAGGGTTCTCCTAATTTGTACGATTTTTGACAATGGAATGGGCAGAATTCCCATGGATTGGGTGGGGGCAGTCCTAATGTGTGGCTCCAGGGGCCCCAGCCTGGAGGGAGTGTGGCCCAGGACTTTGAGGACAGAAGACTGAAAACACAAACTCAGCTTAAGTTTGGGGACGTAGGTATGGCACGCCCGATCTACAAACCATGAGAAGAACTCTTCAGGATATGAAGAATGAGCGAGTCTGAGGCGCTTGCTCAGGCATTTTTCTCTGGATTTTGTTTCAGCGATGGCCGTGGAATGTTGGGGAGGTCTCATGGGCCATGGACGAATCTTCCTCTCTGTGGATTTGGCCCGATCCCAATTGTTTTTCGTCAATCTGTGGGATGGGAGGACTCCTTTCAGGTTTGTTACCTCAGGTGTCCCACCAAAAGAGGAATTCCAAAGCAGAGCCCTGGGGAAGAGTGAAGGGACAACCCGAACTATGGTTAAAAATTGGGGCCTAGGGGCATGGCAAGCCCAATATGCTGTCTCTTCATATATGCCCTGAGAGGCCTTACCTGAGGACTGGGCTCAGGCTGAGGGTCACAATGTGTGTTTGTGACCAATGTGGCCCGCAAGCATGGGCTGGGCCTCATGGGCCACGCTTATTTCAACTACACTGAACGTTGGACAACATGCCAACCACAAGGTTTCTTGCCATAAGGAAAGAGTTCTGATTTCTGCATCATTTTCAACCCTGGGCATTGGTTGGAGATAAGGTCTAGGTTTTGGAGCCTGAACCGCAGTTGGGAAGAGATGACGACCTAAGGCCATGGCGGGTCCGATGTGCTCAGTGTGCGGCCAGCTGTCTGGGTGGGACCAGGAGGTCCAGGCTCAGGCTGGGTCAGAAGGGGAAATAGTGCCCAGGTCAGCCTATATGTTTGGGGTACAGCCGAATGGCGTGCAGGTTGATCCTCATTTGCGGTTTCGGGGTAGCCCTGAGGGCAATGTTTTACTTCTGTAGGGCAGGCAGAGTGCGGCATTGTAGTTCTGGATTGCCCAACTGGAGGGCTTGTGGGCCAGTAGTTTGAGGACGGAGTCTGAGAACCCAAGCTAGGCCTAGGTTTCTGGGTGAGGATATGGCAGGCACAATCTACAGACCTCAATAGAGATCTCGTGCATCTGAAGTCAGGGCAAAGATCAGACGATCGCTCAGGTTGGACTTTCTGCCCTGATGGCCCTTTCTTGAAGGGGGTTGGATCACGAGGACATGGGGGTTTTCCCACGATGGGAGTTGTGAGAAGCTCCAAACTGCAAACATTCTTCTGCAGGACAATTGAGACCTGTTGGTTGGCTCAGGGCAACGATTCCGAGCAGGGTTCTAAGGATGGATGGCTGGGTAGCCCACCTCGCATTCCAATTGTCTCCAAGCAACAAGACAGGTTAGATCTGCTGGATGTGGGGGGCAACCGAGGAGGCTGAGTTGAAATGGACTCTCCTGTGGATGTGTCCTAATATGTTTTTGTGTCTATGGAGACCTTGGAATGAAGCGGTGGCCCTGGGGCCCTGAAGGGTCCTCCTAAACAGAGGCTTTGACACAGCTCCAACGTGCATGTTTCCCATGTGTAGATGAGATTTGTTCTGATGGGTGAGTCAAGAAACAGCCATATGCTGGTATTGAAATCCAGGCCTCTGAGGAGAGATGCCTGGAAACCAAAGCAATGGATCCGATTAGTGCCTAGGGGCCTGTTCGTTCCTTTTTAACTCTGGGGACATCAGTCTACGGGTCTGAGTGCAGGTAGGTGCTCAGATGGGCTCAGATTGCCCCTGTTTGTCCTGGGAAGCCACAACTATTGGGATGGCCTCAGGGACTTTGGAGGTTGTCCTACTAGTAGGGTTGTGGCCATTGGAATGGGCACATACAATTCCCTTGGAGAGGGCAAGTACAGTCCTCAGGTTTGGCTCCAGGGCCCAGAGCCTGTAGGGTGTGTAGGCCAGAGCTGTTTGGACAGTTGTCTGAAAACACAAACTCGGCTTATGTTTTGGGTCATAGGTATGGCAGGACTGATCTACAGACCATGAGGAGAACACTTCGGGATATGAAAAAAGGGCGAGTGTGAGGCTCTTGCTCAAGTTTTTGTCTCTGCATATCGTGTCACTCATGGTCGTGGAATTGCCGGGTGACATCATGGGAAATGGACGAGTCTTACTCTCTGGGGGTTCGGTCCCGTCCAAAGAGTTTGGGGTCATTCTGGGGATGGAAGAAGTCCGTTTTTTTGTTGTTGTTGTCGATTTGTTTCATTTTGTTTTTCAACCTCAGATGTCCCACCAAATGAGGGATTCCAGAGTAGAGCCCTGGGGTGGCGCGACTGGACAACCAGAAATCTGGTTAAAAATTGGGGACTAGGGACATGTCAAGCCCATTATGACATCTAATGGTCCAGCCACTGAGAGGACTTACTAGAGGACAGGACTCACGCTGAGGTCACAATGCGTGTTTATGCTCTCGTCGCACTCAAGAATGGGCGGGGCCTCAGGGTGAATGCTGGTTTCTCCTACACTGAACGTTGGACAACATGCGAACCACAAGGTTTCTTGCCATGGGTCAGGAAGAGTTCTGATTTCTGCATCAGAGTCACCCGTGGGCAGTGATTGGAGATAAGGTCTAGGTTCTGAAGCCTGAAAACTGAGGTAGGGAAGAGATGATGACCTAAGGCCATGGCGGGTCTGATGTGCTCAGCGTGCGGTCAGCTGTCTGGGTGTTGATCAGCAGGTCCGGGCTCAGGTTGTGTCAGACAGTGCATTATTGCCCAGGTTAGACTATATAATTTGTGTACATTCGAGTTCCTTGTAGGTTTATCCTCATTTAAGCTGCCTGGGCTGCTCATTAGGCAATATATTTTTTCTAGAGGGCAGGCAGAGTGCTTCTTTTCGGTCCGGAATTGCCAAACTTGAGGGCTTCGGGGCCAGGAGAGTGAGGACGGAAGTCTGAGAACACAAGCTAGACTTCGGATTCAGGGTGAGGGCACGGCAGGTACCCCCTGCAGATCTGAACCAATATCTCATGCATCTGAAGTCAGGGCGAGGATCCGACGTTGGCTCAGGTTGGAGTTTCTGTGCATGACGGCCCCTTCATGAAGCGAGCGGAATCTCGAGGCCATGGAGGTTTTCCACGTTGGGAGATGTGGGATGCCCCATTCAAGGATTCCTTCTGCAGGACAATTGAGACCTGTTGGACAGCTCCAGGACATCCCATATGGAATGACTCCAGAGCACCGTTAAAGGATGGATGCCTGGGAAGTCCGCCTCGCCTTCCAATTGTCTCCTAGCAACAAGACAGTTTAGATCTCATGGATCTGCGGGAGCAACCGGGGTGGCTGAGTTGAAATGCACTTTCCAGAGGATGGGTCCTAACGTGTGTTTGTGTCCATGAGGGCCTTGGAATGGGGAGGTGGCACCGGGACCCTGAAGTATTCTCCTAAGCTTTGGCTTAGCTCCCATGCACAAGTTTCCTTGTGGAGACGAGATTTGTTCTGATGGGTGCCTCAGGAAATCCCCTCTGCTGGTATTGGAATCCAGGCTTTTGAGGAGACATGCCTGTAAATCAAAGCAATGGATTCGATAATGGCCTCGGGTCCTGTATGGTTCAATCTCCTTGGTATGAGTGGAGGTAGATGAGTGGAGGTAGATGCTCAGCCGTTATCAACCGCCCATTTTTTGTCCGGGCGACCTACACTATTGGGATGGCCTCAGGGACTTTGGAGGGTTCTCCTAATTTGTACGATTTTTGACAATGGAATGGGCAGAATTCCCATGGATTGGGTGGGGGCAGTCCTAATGTGTGGCTCCAGGGGCCCCAGCCTGGAGGGAGTGTGGCCCAGGACTTTGAGGACAGAAGACTGAAAACACAAACTCAGCTTAAGTTTGGGGACGTAGGTATGGCACGCCCGATCTACAATCCATGAGAAGAACTCTTCAGGATATGAAGAATGAGCGAGTCTGAGGCGCTGGCTCAGACTTTTATCTCTGGATTTTGTTTCAGCGATGGCCGTGGAATGTTGGGGAGGTCTCATGGGCCATGGACGAATCTTCCTCTCTGTGGATTTGGCCCGATCCCAATTGTTTTTCGTCAATCTGTGGGATGGGAGGACTCCTTTCAGGTTTGTTACCTCAGGTGTCCCACCAAAAGAGGAATTCCAAAGCAGAGCCCTGGGGAAGAGTGAAGGGACAACCCGAACTATGGTTAAAAATTGGGGCCTAGGGGCATGGCAAGCCCAATATGCTGTCTCTTCATATAGGCCCTGAGGCCTTACCTGAGGACTGGTCTCAGGCTGAGGGTCACAATGTGTGTTTGTGACCAATGTGGCCCGCAAGCATGGGCTGGGCCTCATGGGCCACGCTTGTTTCAACTACACTGAACGTTGGACAACATGCCAACCACAAGGTTTCTTGCCATAAGGAAAGAGTTCTGATTTCTGCATCATTTTCAACCCTGGGCAGTGGTTGGAGATAAGGTCTAGGTTCTGGAGCCTGAAAATCGCAGTTGGGAAGTGATGACTTCCTAAGGCCATGGCGGGTCCGATGTGCTCAATGTGCGGCCAGCTGTCTGGGTGGGACCAGGAGGTCCAGGCTCAGGTTGGGTCAGAAGGGGAAATAGTGCCCAGGTCAGCCTATATGTTTGGGGTACAGCCGAATGGCGTGCTGGTTGATCCTCATTTGCGGTTTCGGTGTAGCCCTGAGGGCAATGTTTTACTTCTGTAGGGAAGGAAGAGTGCGGCATTGTAGTTCTGGATTGCCCAACTGGAGGGCTTGTGGGCCAGTAGTCTGAGGACGGAGTCTGAGAACCCAAGCTAGGCCTAGGTTTCTGTGTGAGGATATGGCAAGCACAATCTACAGACCTCAATCGAGATCTCGTGCATCTGAAGTCAGGGCAAGGATCAGACGATCGCTCAGGTTGGACTTTCTGCCCTGATGGCCCTTTCTTGAAGGGGGTTGGATCACGAGGACATGGGGGTTTTCCCACGATGGGAGTTGTGAGAAGCTCCAAACTGCAAAGATTCTTCTGCAGGACAATTGAGACCTGTTGGTTGGCTCCAGGCCAACGATTCTGAGCAGGGTCCTAAGGATGGATGGCTGGGTAGCCCACCTCGCATTCCAATTGTCTCCAAGCAACAAAACAGGTTAGATCTGCTGGATGTGGGGGGCAACCGAGGAGGCTGAGTTGAAATGGACTCTCCTGGGGATGTGTCCTAATATGTTTTTGTGTCTATGGAGACCTTGGAATGAAGCGGTGGCCCTGGGGCCCTGAAGGGTCCTCCTAAACAGAGGCTTTGACACAGCTCCAACGTGCATGTTTCCCATGTGTAGATGAGATTTGTTCTGATGGGTGAGTCAAGAAACAGCCATATGCTGGTATTGAAATCCAGGCCTCTGAGGAGAGATGCCTGGAAACCAAAGCAATGGATCCGATTAGTGCCTAGGGGCCTGTTCGTTCCTTTTTACCTCTGGGGACATCAGTCTACGGGTCTGAGTGCAGGTAGGTGCTCAGATGGGCTCAGATTGCCCCTGTTTGTCCTGGTAAGCCACAACTATTGGGATGGCCTCAGGGACTTTGGAGGTTGTCCTACTAGTAGGGTTGTGGCCATTGGAATGGGCACATACAATTCCCTTGGAGAGGGCAAGTACAGTCCTCAGGTTTGGCTCCAGGGCCCTGAGCCTGTAGGGTGTGTAGGCCAGAGCTGTTTGGACAGTTGTCTGAAAACACAAACTCGGCTTATGTTTTGGGTCATAGGTATGGCAGGACTGATCTACAGACCATGAGGAGAACACTTCGGGATATGAAAAAAGGGCGAGTGTGAGGCTCTTGCTCAAGTTTTTGTCTCTGCATATCGTGTCACTCATGGTCGTGGAATTGCCGGGTGACATCCTGGGAAATGGACGAGTCTTACTCTCTGGGGGTTCGGTCCCGTCCAAAGAGTTTGGGGTCATTCTGGGGATGGAAGAAGTCCTTTTTTTGTCTTTGTTGTCGATTTGTTTCATTTTGTTTTTCAACCTCAGATGTCCCACCAAATGAGGGATTCCAGAGTAGAGCCCTGGGGTGGCACGACTAGACAACCAGAAATCTGGTTAAAAATTGGGGACTAGGGACATGTCAAGCCCATTATGACATCTAATGGTCCAGCCACTGAGAGGACTTACTAGAGGACAGGACTCACGCTGAGGTCACAATGCGTGTTTATGCTCTCATCGCACTCAAGAATGGGCGGGGCCTCAGGGTGAATGCTGGTTTCTCCTACACTGAACGTTGAACAACATGCCAACCACAAGGTTTCTTGCCATGGGTCAGGAAGAGTTCTGATTTCTGCATCACAGTCACCCGTGGGCAGTGATTGGAGATAAGGTCTAGGTTCTGAAGCCTGAAAACTGAGGTAGGGAAGAGATGATGACCAAAGGCCATGGCGGGTCTGATGTGCTCAGCGTGCGGTCAGCTGTCTGGGTGTTGGTCAGCAGGTCCGGGCTCAGGTTGTGTCAGACAGTGCATTAGTGCCCAGGTTAGACTATATAATTTTTGTACATTCGAGTGCCGTATATGTTTATCCTCATTTAAGCTGCCTGGGCTGCTCATTAGGCAATATATTTTTTCTAGAGGGCAGGCAGAGTGCTTCTTTTCGGTCCGGAATTGCCAAACTTGAGGGCTTCGGGGCCAGGAGAGTGAGGACTTAAGTCTGAGAACACAAGCTAGACTTCGGATTCAGGGTGAGGGCACGGCAGGTACCCCCTACAGATCTGAACCAATATCTCATGCATCTGAATTCAGGGCGAGGATCCGACGTTGGCTCAGGTTGGAGTTTCTGTGCATGACGGCCCCTTCATGAAGGGAGCAGAATCTCGAGGCCATGGAGGTATTCCATGTTGGGAGATGTGGGATGCCCCCTTCAAGGATTCCTTCTGCAGGACAATTGAGACCTGTTGGACAGCTCCAGGACATCCCATATGGAATGACTCCAGAGCACCGTTCCAGGATGGATGCCTGGGAAGTCCGCCTCGCCTTCCAATTGTCTCCTAGCAACAAGACAGTTTAGATCTAATGGATCTGCGGGAGCAACAGGGGTGGCTAGGTTGAAATGCACTTTCCAGAGGATGGGTCCTAACGTGTGTTTGTGTCCATGAGGGCCTTGGAATGGGGAGGTGGCACCGGGACCCTGAAGTATTCTCCTAAGCTTTGGCTTAGCTTCCATGCACAAGTTTCCTTGTGGAGACGAGATTTGTTCTGATGGGTGCCTCAGGAAATCCCCTCTGCTGGTATTGGAATCCAGGCTTTTGAGGAGACATGCCTGTAAACCAAAGCAATGGATCCGATAATGGCCTCGGGTCCTGTCTGGTTCAATCTTCTTGGTATGAGTGGAGGTAGATGAGTGGAGGTAGATGCTCAGCCGGTATCAACCGCCCATTTTTTGTCCCGGGCGACCTACACTATTGAGATGGCCTCAGGGACTTTGGAGGGTTCTCCTAATTTGTACGATTTTTGACAATGGAATGGGCAGAATTCCCATGGATTGGGTGGGGGCAGTCCTAATGTGTGGCTCCAGGGGCCCCAGCCTGGAGGGAGTGTGGCCCAGGACTTTGAGGACAGAAGACTGAAAACACAAACTCAGCTTAAGTTTGGGGACGTAGGTATGGCACGCCAGATCTACAAACCATGAGAAAAACTCTTCAGGATATGATGAATGAGCGAGTCTGAGGCGCTGGCTCAGACTTTTATCTCTGGATTTTGTTTCAGCAATGGCCGTGGAATGTTGGGGAGGTCTCATGGGCCATGGACGAATCTTCCTCTCTGTGGATTTGGCACGATCCCAATTGTTTTTCGTCAATCTGTGGGATGGGAGGACTCCTTTCAGGTTTGTTACCTCAGGTGTCCCACCAAAAGAGGAATTCCAAAGCAGAGCCCTGGGGAAGAGTGAAGGGACAACCCGAACTATGGTTAAAAATTGGGGCCTAGGGGCATGGCAAGCCCAATATGCTGTCTCTTCATATAGGCCCTGAGAGGCCTTACCTGAGGACTGGTCTCAGGCTGAGGGTCACAATGTGTGTTTGTGACCAATGTGCCACGCAAGCATCGGCTTGGCCTCATGGGCCACGCTTGTTTCAACTACACTGAACGTTGGACAACATGCCAACCACAAGGTTTCTTGCCATAAGGAAAGAGTTCTGATTTCTGCATCATTTTCAACCCTGGGCAGTGGTTGGAGATAAGGTCTAGGTTCTGGAGCCTGATAATCGCAGTTGGGAAGAGATGACGACCTAAGGCCATGGCGGGTCCCATGTGCTCAATGTGCGGCCAGCTGTCTGGGTGGGACCAGGAGGTCCAGGCTCAGGTTGGGTCAGAAGGGGAAATAGTGCCCAGGTCAGCCTATATGTTTGGGGTACAGCCGAATGTCGTGCTGGTTGATCCTCATTTGCGGTTTCGGGGTAGCCCTGAGGGCAATGTTTTACTTCTGTAGGGAAGGCAGAGTGCGGCATTGTAGTTCTGGATTGCCAAACTGGAGGGCTTGTGGGCCAGTAGTCTGAGGACGGAGTCTGAGAACCCAAGCTAGGCCTAGGTTTCTGGGTGAGGATATGGCAGGCACAATCTACAGACCTCAATCGAGATCTCGTGCATCTGAAGTCAGGGCAAGGATCAGACGATCGCTCAGGTTGGACTTTCTGCCCTGATGGCCCTTTCTTGAAGGGGGTTGGATCACGAAGACATGGGGGTTGTCGTACGATGGGAGTTGTGAGAAGCTCCAAACTGCAAAGATTCTTCTGCAGGACAATTGAGACCTGTTGGTTGGCTCCAGGCCAACGATTCCGAGCAGGGTCCTAAGGATGGATGGCTGGGTAGCCCACCTCGCATTCCAATTGTCTCCAAGCAACAAGACAGGTTAGATCTGCTGGATGTGGGGGGCAACCGAGGAGGCTGAGTTGAAATGGACTCTCCTGTGGATGTGTCCTAATATGTTTTTGTGTCTATGGAGACCTTGGAATGAAGCGGTGGCCCTGGGGCCCTGAAGGGTTCTCCTAAACAGAGGCTTTGACACAGCTCCAACGTGCATGTTTCCCATGTGTCGATGAGATTTGTTCTGATGGGTGAGTCAAGAAACAGCCATATGCTGGTATTGAAATCCAGGCCTCTGAGGAGAGATGCCTGGAAACCAAAGCAATGGATCCGATTAGTGCCTAGGGGCCTGTTCGTTCCTTTTTACCTCTGGGGACATCAGTCTACGGGTCTGAGTGCAGGTAGGTGCTCAGATGGGCTCAGATTGCCCCTGTTTGTCCTGGGAAGCCACAACTATTGGGATGGCCTCAGGGACTTTGGAGGTTATCCTACTAGTAGGGTTGTGGCCATTGGAATGGGCACATACAATTCCCTTGGAGAGGGCAAGTACAGTCCTCAGGTTTGGCTCCAGGGCCCTGAGCCTGTAGGGTGTGTAGGCCAGAGCTGTTTGGACAGTTGTCTGAAAACACAAACTCGGCTTATGTTTTGGGTCATAGGTATGGCAGGACTGATCTACAGACCATGAGGAGAACACTTCGGGATATGAAAAAAGGGCGAGTGTGAGGCTCTTGCTCAAGTTTTTGTCTCTGGATATCGTGTCACTTATGGTCGTGAAATTGCCGGGTGACTTCATGGGAAATGGACGAGTCTTACTCTCTGGGCGTTCGGTCCCGTCCAAAGAGTTTGGGGTCATTCTGGGGAAGAAAGAAGTCCGTTTTTTTGTTGTTGTTGTCGATTTGTTTCATTTTGTTTTTCAACCTCAGATGTCCCACCAAATGAGGGATTCCAGAGTAGAGCCCTGGGGTGGGGCGACTGGACAACCAGAAATCTGGTTAAAAATTGGGGACTAGGGACATGTCAAGCCCATTATGACATCTAATGGTCCAGCCACTGAGAGGACTTACTAGAGGACAGGACTCACGCTGAGGTCACAATGCGTGTTTATGCTCTCGTCGCACTCAAGAATGGGCGGGGCCTCAGGGTGAATGCTGGTTTCTCCTACACTGAACGTTGGACAACATGCCAACCACAAGGTTTCTTGCCATGGGTCAGGAAGAGTTCTGATTTCTGCATCACAGTCACCCATGGGCAGTGATTGGAGATAAGGTCTAGGTTCTGAAGCCTGAAAACTGAGGTAGGGAAGAGATGATGACCAAAGGCCATGGCGGGTCTGATGTGCTCAGCGTGCGGTCAGCTCTCTGTGTGTTGGTCAGCAGGTCCGGGCTCAGGTTGTGTCAGACATTGCATTAGTGCCCAGGTTAGACTATATAATTTGGGTACATTCGAGTGCCGTATAGGTTTATCCTCATTTAAGCTGCCTGGGCTGTTCATTAGGCAATATATTTTTTCTAGAGGGCAGGCAGAGTGCTTCTTTTCGGTCCGGAATTGCCAAACTTGAGGGCTTCGGGTCAGGAGAGTGAGGACGTAAGTCTGAGAACACAAGCTAGACTTCGGATTCAGGGTGAGGGCACGGCAGGTACCCCCTGCAGATCTGAACCAATATCTCATGCATCTGAATTCATGGCGAGGATCCGACGTTGGCTCAGGTTGGAGTTTCTGTGCATGACGGCCCCTTCATGAAGGGAGCAGAATCTCGAGGCCATGGAGGTTTTCCACGTTGTGAGATGTGGGATGCCCCGTTCAAGTATTCCTTCTGCAGGACAATTGAGACCTGTTGGACAGCTCCAGGACATCCCATATTGAATGACTCCTGAGCACCGTTCCAGGATGGATGCCTGGGAAGTCCGCCTTGCCTTCCAATTGTCTCCTAGCAACAAGACAGTTTAGATCTAATGGATCTGCGGGAGCAACCGGGGTGGCTGAGTTGAAATGCACTTTCCAGAGGATGGGTCCTAACGTGTGTTTGTGTCCATGAGGGCCTTGGAATGGGGAGGTGGCACCGGGACCCTGAAGTATTCTCCTAAGCTTTGGCTTAGCTTCCATGCACAAGTTTCCTTGTGGAGACGAGATTTGTTCTGATGGGTGCCTCAGGAAATCCCCTCTGCTGGTATTGGAATCCAGGCTTTTGAGGAGACATGCCTGTAAATCAAAGCAATGGATTCGATAATGGCCTCGGGTCCTGTCTGGTTCAATCTCCTTGGTATGAGTGGAGGTAGATGAGTGGAGGTAGATGCTCAGTCGGTATCAACCGCCCATTTTTTGTCCGTGCGACCTACACTATTGGGATGGCCTCAGGGACTTTGGAGGGTTCTCCTAATTTGTATTATTTTTGACAATGGAATGGGCAGAATTCCCATGGATTGGGTGGGGGCAGTCCTAATGTGTGGCTCCAGGGGCCCCAGCCTGGAGGGAGTGTGGCCCAGGACTTTGAGGACAGAAGACTGAAAACAAAAAACTCAGCTTAAGTTTGGGGACGTAGGTATGGCACGCCCGATCTACAAACCATGAGAAGAACTCTTCAGGATATGAAGAATGTGCGAGTCTGAGGCGCTTGCTCAGGCTTTTTTCTCTGGATTTTGTTTCAGCGATGGCCGTGGAATGTTGGGGAGGTCTCATGGGCCATGGACGAATCTTCCTCTCTGTGGATTTGGACCGATCCCAATTGTTTTTCGTCAATCTGTGGGATGGGAGGACTCCTTTCAGGTTTGTTACCTCAGGTGTCCCACCAAAAGAGGAATTCCAAAGCAGAGCCTTGGGGAAGAGTGAAGGGACAACCCGAACTATGGTTAAAAATTGAGGCCTAGGGGCATGGCAAGCCCAATATGCTGTCTCTTCATATATGCCCTGAGAGGCCTTACCTGAGGACTGGGCTCAGGCTGAGGGTCACAATGTGTGTTTGTGACCAATGTGGCCCGCAAGCATGGGCTGGGCCTCATGGGCCACGCTTATTTCAACTACACTGAACGTTGGACAACATGCCAAGCACAAGGTTTCTTGCCATAAGGAAAGAGTTCTGATTTCTGCATCATTTTCAACCCTGGGCAGTGGTTGGAGATAAGGTCTAGGTTCTGGAGCCTGAAAACCGCAGTTGGGAAGAGATGACGACCTAAGGCCATGGCGGGTCCGATGTGCTCAGTGTGCGGCCAGCTGTCTGGGTGGGACCAGGAGGTCCAGGCTCAGGCTGGGTCAGAAGGGGAAATAGTGCCCAGGTCAGCCTATATGTTTGGGGTACAGCCGAATGGCGTGCAGGTTGATCCTCATTTGCGGTTTCGGGGTAGCCCTGAGGGCAATGTTTTACTTCTGTAGGGCAGGCAGAGTGCGGCATTGTAGTTCTGGATTGCCCAACTGGAGGGCTTGTGGGCCGGTAGTTTGAGGACGGAGTCTGAGAACCCAAGCTAGGCCTAGGTTTCTGGGTGAGGTTATGGCAGGCACAATCTACAGACCTCAATCGAGATCTCATGCATCTGAAGTCAGGGCAAGGATCAGACGATCGCTCAGGTTGGACTTTCTGCCCTGATGGCCCTTTCTTGAAGGGGGTTGGATCACGAGGACATGGGTGATTTCCCACGATAGGAGTTGTGAGAAGCTCCAAACTGCAAAGATTCTTCTGCAGGACAATTGAGACCTGTTGGTTGGCTCCAGGCCAACGATTCCGAGCAGGGTTCTAAGGATGGATGGCTGGGTAGCCCACCTCGCATTCCAATTGTCTCCAAGCAACAAGACAGGTTAGATCTGCTGGATGTGGGGGGCAACCGAGGAGGCTGAGTTGAAATGGACTCTCCTGTGGATGTGTCCTAATATGTTTTTGTGTCTATGGAGACCTTGGAATGAAGCGGTGGCCCTGGGGCCCTGAAGGGTTCTCCTAAACAGAGGCTTTGACACAGCTCCAACGTGCATGTTTCCCATGTGTAGATGAGATTTGTTCTGATGGGTGAGTCAAGAAACAGCCATAGGCTGGTATTGAAATCCAGGCCTCTGAGGAGAGATGCCTGGAAACCAAAGCAAGGGATCCGATTAGTGCCTAGGGGCCTGTTCGTTCCTTTTTACCTCTGGGGACATCAGTCTACGGGTCTGAGTGCAGGTAGGTGCTCAGATGGGCTCAGATTGCCCCTGTTTGTCCTGGGAAGCCACAACTATTGGGATGGCCTCAGGGACTTTGGAGGTTGTCCTACTAGTAGGGTTGTGGCCATTGGAATGGGCACATACAATTACCTTGGAGAGGGCAAGTACAGTCCTCAGGTTTGGCTCCAGGGCCCTGAGCCTGTAGGGTGTGTAGGCCAGAGCTGTTTGGACAGTTGTCTGAAAACACAAACTCGGCTTATGTTTTGGGTCATAGGTATGGCAGGACTGATCTACAGACCATGAGGAGAACACTTCGGGATATGAAAAAAGGGCGAGTGAGGCTCTTGCTCAAGTTTTTGTCTCTGGATATCGTGTCACTCATGGCCGTGGAATTGCCGGGTGACTTCATGGGAAATGGACGAGTCTTACTCTCTGGGGGTTCGGTCCCGGCCAAAGAGTTTGGGGTCATTCTGGGGATGGAAGAAGTCCGTTTTTTGTTGTTGTTGTCGATTTGTTTCATTTTATTTTTCAACCTCAGATGTCCCACCAAATGAGGGATTCCAGAGTAGAGCCCTGGGGTGGCGCGACTGGACAACCAGAAATCTGGTTAAAAATTGGGGACTAGGGACATGTCAAGCCCATTATGACATCTAATGGTCCAGCCACTGAGAGGACTTACTAGAGGATAGGACTCACGCTGAGGTCACAATGCGTGTTTATGCTCTCGTCGCACTCAAGAATGGGCGGGGCCTCAGGGTGAATGCTGGTTTCTCCTACACTGAACGTTGGACAACATGCCAACCACAAGGTTTCTTGCCATGGGTCAGGAAGAGTTCTGATTTCTGCATCACAGTCACCCGTGGGCAGTGATTGCAGATAAGGTCTAGGTTCTGAAGCCTGAAAACTGAGGTAGGGAAGAGATGATGACCAAAGGCCATGGCGGGTCTGATGTGCTCAGCGTGCGGTCAGCTGTCTGGGTGTTGGTCAGCAGGTCCGGGCTCAGGTTGTGTCAGACAGTGCATTAGTGCCCAGGTTAGACTATATAATTTGGGTACATTCGAGTGCCGTATAGGTTTATCCTCATTTAAGCTGCCTGGGCTGCTCATTAGGCAATATATTTTTTCTAGAGGGCAGGCAGAGTGCTTCATTGTCGGTCCGGAATTGCCAAACTTGAGGGCTTCGGGGCCAGGAGAGTGAGGACGTAAGTCTGAGAACACAAGCTAGACTTCGGATTCAGGGTGAGGGCACGGCAGGTACCCCCTGCAGATCTGAACCAATATCTCATGCATCTGAAGTCAGGGCGAGGATCCGACGTTGGCTCAGGTTGGAGTTTCTGTGCATGACGGCCCCTTCATGAAGGGAGCAGAATCTCGAGGCCATGGAGGTTTTCCACGTTGGGAGATGTGGGATGCCCCGTTCAAGTATTCCTTCTGCAGGACAATTGAGACCTGTTGGACAGCTCCAGGACATCCCATATTGAATGACTCCTGAGCACCGTTCCAGGATGGATGCCTGGGAAGTCCGCCTCGCCTTCCAATTGTCTCCTAGCAACAAGACAGTTTAGATCTAATGGATCTGCGGGAGCAACCGGGGTGGCTGAGTTGAAATGCACTTTCCAGAGGATGGGTCCTAACGTGTGTTTGTGTCCATGAGGGCCTTGGAATGGGGAGGTGGCACCGGGACCCTGAAGTATTCTCCTAAGCTTTGGCTTAGCTTCCATGCACAAGTTTCCTTGTGGAGACGAGATTTGTTCTGATGGGTGCCTCAGGAAATCCCCTCTGCTGGTATTGGAATGCAGGCTTTTGAGGAGACATGCCTGTAAACCAAAGCAATGGATCCGATAATGGCCTTGGGTCCTGTCTGGTTCAATCTTCTTGGTATGAGTGGAGGTAGATGAGTGGAGGTAGATGCTCAGCCGGTATCAACCGCCCATTTTTTGTCCCGGGCGACCTACACTATTGGGATGGCCTCAGGGACTTTGGAGGGTTCTCCTAATTTGTACGATTTTTGACAATGGAATGGGCAGAATTCCCATGGATTGGGTGGGGGCAGTCCTAATGTGTGGCTCCAGGGGCCCCAGCCTGGAGGGAGTGTGGCCCAGGACTTTGAGGACAGAAGACTGAAAACACAAACTCAGCTTAAGTTTGGGGACGTAGGTATGGCACGCCCGATCTACAAACCATGAGAAGAACTCTTTAGGATATGAAGAATGAGCGAGTCTGAGGTGCTTGCTCAGGCTTTTATCTCTGGATTTTGTTTCAGCGATGGCCGTGGAATGTTGGGGAGGTCTCATGGGCCATGGACGAATCTTTCTCTCTGTGGATTTGGCCCGATCCCAATTGTTTTTCGTCAATCTGTGGGATGGGAGGACTCCTTTCAGGTTTGTTACCTCAGGTGTCCCACCAAAAGAGGAATTCCAAAGCAGAGCCCTGGGGAAGAGTGAAGGGACAACCCGAACTATGGTTAAAAATTGGGGCCTGGGGGCATGGCAAGCCCAATATGCTGTCTCTTCATATAGGCCCTGAGAGGCCTTACCTGAGGACTGGGCTCAGGCTGAGGGTCACAGTGTGTGTTTGTGACCAATGTTGCACGCAAGCATGGGCTGGGCCTCATGGGCCACGCTTGTTTCAACTACAATGAACGTTGGACAACATGCCAACCACAAGGTTTCTTGCCATGGGGAAAGAGTTCTGATTTCTGCATCATTTTCAACCCTGGGCAATGGTTGGGGATAAGGTCTAGGTTCTGGAGCCTGAAAACCGCAGTTGGGAAGAGATGACGACCTAAGGCCATGGCGGGTCCCATGTGCTCAATGTGCGGCCAGCTGTCTGGGTGGGACCAGGAGGTCCAGGCTCAGGCTGGGTCAGAAGGGGAAATAGTGCCCAGGTCAGCCTATATGTTTGGGGTACAGCCGAATGGCGTGCTGGTTGATCCTCATTTGCGGTTTCGGGGTAGGCCTGAGGGCAATGTTTTACTTCTGTAGGGCAGGCAGAGTGCGGCATTGTAGTTCTGGATTGGCAAACTGGAGGGCTTGTGGGCCAGTAGTCTGAGGACGGAGTTGAGAACCCAAGCTAGGCCTAGGTTTCTGGGTGAGGATATGGCAGGCACAATCTACAGACCTCAATAGAGATCTCGTGCATCTGAAGTCAGGGCAAGGATCAGACGATCGCTCAGGTAGGACTTTCTGCCCTGATGGCACTTTGATGAAGGGGTTGGATCACGAGGACATGGGGGTTTTCCCAAGATGGGAGTTGTGAGAAGCTCCAAACTGCAAAGATTCTTCTGCAGGACAATTGAGACCTGTTGGTTGGCTCCAGGCCAATGATTCCGAGCAGGGTTCTAAGGATGGATGGCTGGGTAGCCCACCTCGCATTCCAATTGTCTCCAAGCAACAAGACAGGTTAGATCTGCTGGATGTGGGGGGCACCCGAGGAGGCTGAGTTGAAATGGACTCTCCTGTGGATGTGTCCTAATATGTTTTTGTGTCTATGGAGACCTTGGAATGAAGCGGTGGACCTGGGGCCCTGAAGGGTCCTCCTAAACAGAGGCTTTGACACATCTCTAACGTGCATGTCTCCCATGTGTAGATGAAATTTGTTCTGATGGGTGAGTCAAGAAACAGCCATATGCTGGTATTGAAATCCAGGCCTCTGAGTAGAGATGCCTGGAAACCAAAGCAATGGATCCGATTAGTGCCTAGGGGCCTGTTCGTTCCTTTTTACCTCTGGGGACATCAGTCTACCGGTCTGAGTGCAGGTAGGTGCTCAGATGGGCTCAGATTGCCCCTGTTTGTCCTGGGAAGCCACAACTATTGGGATGGCCTCAGGGACTTTGGAGGTTACCTACTAGTAGGGTTGTGGCCATTGGAATGGGCACATACAATTCCCGTGGAGAGGGCAAGTACAGTCCTCAGGTTTGGCTCCAGGGCCCTGAGCCTGTAGGGTGTGTAGGCCAGAGCTGTTTGGACAGTTGTCTGAAAACACAAACTCGGCTTATGTTTTGGGTCATAGGTATGGCAGGACTGATCTACAGACCATGAGGAGAACAATTCGGGATATGAAAAAAGGGCGAGTGTGAGGTTCTTGCTCAAGTTTTTGTCTCTGGATATCGTGTCACTCATGGTCGTGGTATTGCCGGGTGACTTCATGGGAAATGGACGAGTCTTACTCTCTGGGGGTTCGGTCCCGTCCAAAGAGTTTGGGGTCATTCTGGGGATGGAAGAAGTCCGTTTTTTGTTGTTGTTGTCGATTTGTTTCATTTTGTTTTTCAACCTCAGATGTCCCACCAAATGAGGGATTCCAGAGTAGAGCCCTGGGGTGGCGCGAATTGGACAACCAGAAATCTGGTTAAAAATTGGGGACTAGGGACATGTCAAGCCCATTATGACATCTAATGGTCCAGCCACTGAGAGGACTTACTAGAGGATAGGACTCACGCTGAGGTCACAATGCGTGTTTATGCTCTCGTCGCACTAAAGAATGGGCGGGGCCTCAGGGTGAATGCTGGTTTCTCCTACACTGAACGTTGGACAACATGCCAACCACAAGGTTTCTTGCCATGGGTCAGGAAGAGTTCTGATTTCTGCATCACAGTCACCCGTGGGCAGTGATTGGAGATAAGGTCTAGGTTCTGAAGCCTGAAAACTGAGGTAGGGAAGAGATGATGACCAAAGGCCATGGCGGGTCTGATGTGCTCAGCGTGCGGTCAGCTGTCTGGGTGTTGGTCAGCAGGTCCGGGCTCAGGTTGTGTCAGACAGTGCATTAGTGCCCAGGTTAGACTATATAATTTGGGTATATTCGAGTGCCGTATAGGTTTATCCTCATTTAAGCTGCCTGGGCTGCTCATTAGGCAATATATTTTTTCTATAGGGCAGGCAGAGTGCTTCTTTTTGGTCCGGAATTGCCAAACTTGAGGGCTTCGGGGCCAGGAGAGTGAGGACGTAAGTCTGAGAACACAAGCTAGACTTCGGATTCAGGGTGAGGGCACGGCAGGTACCCCCTGCAGATCTGAACCAATATCTCATGCATCTGAATTCAGGGCGAGGATCCGACGTTTGCTCAGGTTGGAGTTTCTGTGCATGACGGCCCCTTCATGAAGGGAGCAGAATCTCGAGGCCATGGAGGTTTTCCACGTTGGGAGATGTGGGATGCCCCCTTCAAGTATTCCTTCTGCAGGACAATTGAGACCTGTTGGACAGCTCCAGGACATCCCATATTGAATGACTCCTGAGCACCGTTCCAGGATGGATGCCTGGGAAGTCCGCCTCGCCTTCCAATTGTCTCCTAGCAACAAGACAGTTTAGATCTAATGGATCTGCGGGAGCAACCGGGGTGGCTGAGTTGAAATGCACTTTCCAGAGGATGGGTCCTAACGTGTGTCTGTGTCCATGAGGGCCTTGGAATGGGGAGGTGGCACCGGGACCCTGAAGTATTCTCCTAAGCTTTGGCTTAGCTTCCATGCACAAGTTTCCTTGTGGAGACGAGATTTGTTCTGATGGGTGCCTCAGGAAATCCCCTCTGCTGGTATTGGAATGCAGGCTTTTGAGGAGACATGCCTGTAAACCAAAGCAATGGATCCGATAATGGCCTTGGGTCCTGTCTGGTTCAATCTTCTTGGTATGAGTGGAGGTAGATGAGTGGAGGTAGATGCTCAGCCGGTATCAACCGCCCATTTTTTGTCCCGGGCGACCTACACTATTGGGATGGCCTCAGGGACTTTGGAGGGTTCTCCTAATTTGTACGATTTTTGACAATGGAATGGGCAGAATTCCCATGGATTGGGTGGGGGCAGTCCTAATGTGTGGCTCCAGGGGCCCCAGCCTGGAGGGAGTGTGGCCCAGGACTTTGAGGACAGAAGACTGAAAACACAAACTCAGCTTAAGTTTGGGGACGTAGGTATGGCACGCCCGATCTACAAACCATGAGAAGAACTCTTTAGGATATGAAGAATGAGCGAGTCTGAGGTGCTTGCTCAGGCTTTTATCTCTGGATTTTGTTTCAGCGATGGCCGTGGAATGTTGGGGAGGTCTCATGGGCCATGGACGAATCTTTCTCTCTGTGGATTTGGCCCGATCCCAATTGTTTTTCGTCAATCTGTGGGATGGGAGGACTCCTTTCAGGTTTGTTACCTCAGGTGTCCCACCAAAAGAGGAATTCCAAAGCAGAGCCCTGGGGAAGAGTGAAGGGACAACCCGAACTATGGTTAAAAATTGGGGCCTGGGGGCATGGCAAGCCCAATATGCTGTCTCTTCATATAGGCCCTGAGAGGCCTTACCTGAGGACTGGGCTCAGGCTGAGGGTCACAGTGTGTGTTTGTGACCAATGTTGCACGCAAGCATGGGCTGGGCCTCATGGGCCACGCTTGTTTCAACTACAATGAACGTTGGACAACATGCCAACCACAAGGTTTCTTGCCATGGGGAAAGAGTTCTGATTTCTGCATCATTTTCAACCCTGGGCAATGGTTGGGGATAAGGTCTAGGTTCTGGAGCCTGAAAACCGCAGTTGGGAAGAGATGACGACCTAAGGCCATGGCGGGTCCCATGTGCTCAATGTGCGGCCAGCTGTCTGGGTGGGACCAGGAGGTCCAGGCTCAGGCTGGGTCAGAAGGGGAAATAGTGCCCAGGTCAGCCTATATGTTTGGGGTACAGCCGAATGGCGTGCTGGTTGATCCTCATTTGCGGTTTCGGGGTAGGCCTGAGGGCAATGTTTTACTTCTGTAGGGCAGGCAGAGTGCGGCATTGTAGTTCTGGATTGGCAAACTGGAGGGCTTGTGGGCCAGTAGTCTGAGGACGGAGTTGAGAACCCAAGCTAGGCCTAGGTTTCTGGGTGAGGATATGGCAGGCACAATCTACAGACCTCAATCGAGATCTCGTGCATCTGAAGTCAGGGCAAGGATCAGACGATCGCTCAGGTTGGACTTTCTGCCCTGATGGCCCTTTCTTGAAGGGGGTTGGATCACGAAGACATGGGGGTTGTCGTACGATGGGAGTTGTGAGAAGCTCCAAACTGCAAAGATTCTTCTGCAGGACAATTGAGACCTGTTGGTTGGCTCCAGGCCAACGATTCCGAGCAGGGTCCTAAGGATGGATGGCTGGGTAGCCCACCTCGCATTCCAATTGTCTCCAAGCAACAAGACAGGTTAGATCTGCTGGATGTGGGGGGCAACCGAGGAGGCTGAGTTGAAATGGACTCTCCTGTGGATGTGTCCTAATATGTTTTTGTGTCTATGGAGACCTTGGAATGAAGCGGTGGCCCTGGGGCCCTGAAGGGTTCTCCTAAACAGAGGCTTTGACACAGCTCCAACGTGCATGTTTCCCATGTGTCGATGAGATTTGTTCTGATGGGTGAGTCAAGAAACAGCCATATGCTGGTATTGAAATCCAGGCCTCTGAGGAGAGATGCCTGGAAACCAAAGCAATGGATCCGATTAGTGCCTAGGGGCCTGTTCGTTCCTTTTTACCTCTGGGGACATCAGTCTACGGGTCTGAGTGCAGGTAGGTGCTCAGATGGGCTCAGATTGCCCCTGTTTGTCCTGGGAAGCCACAACTATTGGGATGGCCTCAGGGACTTTGGAGGTTATCCTACTAGTAGGGTTGTGGCCATTGGAATGGGCACATACAATTCCCTTGGAGAGGGCAAGTACAGTCCTCAGGTTTGGCTCCAGGGCCCTGAGCCTGTAGGGTGTGTAGGCCAGAGCTGTTTGGACAGTTGTCTGAAAACACAAACTCGGCTTATGTTTTGGGTCATAGGTATGGCAGGACTGATCTACAGACCATGAGGAGAACACTTCGGGATATGAAAAAAGGGCGAGTGTGAGGCTCTTGCTCAAGTTTTTGTCTCTGGATATCGTGTCACTTATGGTCGTGAAATTGCCGGGTGACTTCATGGGAAATGGACGAGTCTTACTCTCTGGGCGTTCGGTCCCGTCCAAAGAGTTTGGGGTCATTCTGGGGAAGAAAGAAGTCCGTTTTTTTGTTGTTGTTGTCGATTTGTTTCATTTTGTTTTTCAACCTCAGATGTCCCACCAAATGAGGGATTCCAGAGTAGAGCCCTGGGGTGGGGCGACTGGACAACCAGAAATCTGGTTAAAAATTGGGGACTAGGGACATGTCAAGCCCATTATGACATCTAATGGTCCAGCCACTGAGAGGACTTACTAGAGGACAGGACTCACGCTGAGGTCACAATGCGTGTTTATGCTCTCGTCGCACTCAAGAATGGGCGGGGCCTCAGGGTGAATGCTGGTTTCTCCTACACTGAACGTTGGACAACATGCCAACCACAAGGTTTCTTGCCATGGGTCAGGAAGAGTTCTGATTTCTGCATCACAGTCACCCATGGGCAGTGATTGGAGATAAGGTCTAGGTTCTGAAGCCTGAAAACTGAGGTAGGGAAGAGATGATGACCAAAGGCCATGGCGGGTCTGATGTGCTCAGCGTGCGGTCAGCTCTCTGTGTGTTGGTCAGCAGGTCCGGGCTCAGGTTGTGTCAGACATTGCATTAGTGCCCAGGTTAGACTATATAATTTGGGTACATTCGAGTGCCGTATAGGTTTATCCTCATTTAAGCTGCCTGGGCTGTTCATTAGGCAATATATTTTTTCTAGAGGGCAGGCAGAGTGCTTCTTTTCGGTCCGGAATTGCCAAACTTGAGGGCTTCGGGTCAGGAGAGTGAGGACGTAAGTCTGAGAACACAAGCTAGACTTCGGATTCAGGGTGAGGGCACGGCAGGTACCCCCTGCAGATCTGAACCAATATCTCATGCATCTGAATTCAGGGCGAGGATCCGACGTTGGCTCAGGTTGGAGTTTCTGTGCATGACGGCCCCTTCATGAAGGGAGCAGAATCTCGAGGCCATGGAGGTTTTCCACGTTGTGAGATGTGGGATGCCCCGTTCAAGTATTCCTTCTGCAGGACAATTGAGACCTGTTGGACAGCTCCAGGACATCCCATATTGAATGACTCCTGAGCACCGTTCCAGGATGGATGCCTGGGAAGTCCGCCTTGCCTTCCAATTGTCTCCTAGCAACAAGACAGTTTAGATCTAATGGATCTGCGGGAGCAACCGGGGTGGCTGAGTTGAAATGCACTTTCCAGAGGATGGGTCCTAACGTGTGTTTGTGTCCATGAGGGCCTTGGAATGGGGAGGTGGCACCGGGACCCTGAAGTATTCTCCTAAGCTTTGGCTTAGCTTCCATGCACAAGTTTCCTTGTGGAGACGAGATTTGTTCTGATGGGTGCCTCAGGAAATCCCCTCTGCTGGTATTGGAATCCAGGCTTTTGAGGAGACATGCCTGTAAATCAAAGCAATGGATTCGATAATGGCCTCGGGTCCTGTCTGGTTCAATCTCCTTGGTATGAGTGGAGGTAGATGAGTGGAGGTAGATGCTCAGTCGGTATCAACCGCCCATTTTTTGTCCGTGCGACCTACACTATTGGGATGGCCTCAGGGACTTTGGAGGGTTCTCCTAATTTGTATTATTTTTGACAATGGAATGGGCAGAATTCCCATGGATTGGGTGGGTGCAGTCCTAATGTGTGGCTCCAGGGGCCCCAGCCTGGAGGGAGTGTGGCCCAGGACTTTGAGGACAGAAGACTGAAAACAAAAAACTCAGCTTAAGTTTGGGGACGTAGGTATGGCACGCCCGATCTACAAACCATGAGAAGAACTCTTCAGGATATGAAGAATGTGCGAGTCTGAGGCGCTTGCTCAGGCTTTTTTCTCTGGATTTTGTTTCAGCGATGGCCGTGGAATGTTGGGGAGGTCTCATGGGCCATGGACGAATCTTCCTCTCTGTGGATTTGGACCGATCCCAATTGTTTTTCGTCAATCTGTGGGATGGGAGGACTCCTTTCAGGTTTGTTACCTCAGGTGTCCCACCAAAAGAGGAATTCCAAAGCAGAGCCTTGGGGAAGAGTGAAGGGACAACCCGAACTATGGTTAAAAATTGAGGCCTAGGGGCATGGCAAGCCCAATATGCTGTCTCTTCATATATGCCCTGAGAGGCCTTACCTGAGGACTGGGCTCAGGCTGAGGGTCACAATGTGTGTTTGTGACCAATGTGGCCCGCAAGCATGGGCTGGGCCTCATGGGCCACGCTTATTTCAACTACACTGAACGTTGGACAACATGCCAAGCACAAGGTTTCTTGCCATAAGGAAAGAGTTCTGATTTCTGCATCATTTTCAACCCTGGGCAGTGGTTGGAGATAAGGTCTAGGTTCTGGAGCCTGAAAACCGCAGTTGGGAAGAGATGACGACCTAAGGCCATGGCGGGTCCGATGTGCTCAGTGTGCGGCCAGCTGTCTGGGTGGGACCAGGAGGTCCAGGCTCAGGCTGGGTCAGAAGGGGAAATAGTGCCCAGGTCAGCCTATATGTTTGGGGTACAGCCGAATGGCGTGCAGGTTGATCCTCATTTGCGGTTTCGGGGTAGCCCTGAGGGCAATGTTTTACTTCTGTAGGGCAGGCAGAGTGCGGCATTGTAGTTCTGGATTGCCCAACTGGAGGGCTTGTGGGCCGGTAGTTTGAGGACGGAGTCTGAGAACCCAAGCTAGGCCTAGGTTTCTGGGTGAGGTTATGGCAGGCACAATCTACAGACCTCAATCGAGATCTCATGCATCTGAAGTCAGGGCAAGGATCAGACGATCGCTCAGGTTGGACTTTCTGCCCTGATGGCCCTTTCTTGAAGGGGGTTGGATCACGAGGACATGGGTGATTTCCCACGATGGGAGTTGTGAGAAGCTCCAAACTGCAAAGATTCTTCTGCAGGACAATTGAGACCTGTTGGTTGGCTCCAGGCCAACGATTCCGAGCAGGGTTCTAAGGATGGATGGCTGGGTAGCCCACCTCGCATTCCAATTGTCTCCAAGCAACAAGACAGGTTAGATCTGCTGGATGTGGGGGGCAACCGAGGAGGCTGAGTTGAAATGGACTCTCCTGTGGATGTGTCCTAATATGTTTTTGTGTCTATGGAGACCTTGGAATGAAGCGGTGGCCCTGGGGCCCTGAAGGGTTCTCCTAAACAGAGGCTTTGACACAGCTCCAACGTGCATGTTTCCCATGTGTAGATGAGATTTGTTCTGATGGGTGAGTCAAGAAACAGCCATAGGCTGGTATTGAAATCCAGGCCTCTGAGGAGAGATGCCTGGAAACCAAAGCAAGGGATCCGATTAGTGCCTAGGGGCCTGTTCGTTCCTTTTTACCTCTGGGGACATCAGTCTACGGGTCTGAGTGCAGGTAGGTGCTCAGATGGGCTCAGATTGCCCCTGTTTGTCCTGGGAAGCCACAACTATTGGGATGGCCTCAGGGACTTTGGAGGTTGTCCTACTAGTAGGGTTGTGGCCATTGGAATGGGCACATACAATTACCTTGGAGAGGGCAAGTACAGTCCTCAGGTTTGGCTCCAGGGCCCTGAGCCTGTAGGGTGTGTAGGCCAGAGCTGTTTGGACAGTTGTCTGAAAACACAAACTCGGCTTATGTTTTGGGTCATAGGTATGGCAGGACTGATCTACAGACCATGAGGAGAACACTTCGGGATATGAAAAAAGGGCGAGTGAGGCTCTTGCTCAAGTTTTTGTCTCTGGATATCGTGTCACTCATGGCCGTGGAATTGCCGGGTGACTTCATGGGAAATGGACGAGTCTTACTCTCTGGGGGTTCGGTCCCGGCCAAAGAGTTTGGGGTCATTCTGGGGATGGAAGAAGTCCGTTTTTTGTTGTTGTTGTCGATTTGTTTCATTTTATTTTTCAACCTCAGATGTCCCACCAAATGAGGGATTCCAGAGTAGAGCCCTGGGGTGGCGCGACTGGACAACCAGAAATCTGGTTAAAAATTGGGGACTAGGGACATGTCAAGCCCATTATGACATCTAATGGTCCAGCCACTGAGAGGACTTACTAGAGGATAGGACTCACGCTGAGGTCACAATGCGTGTTTATGCTCTCGTCGCACTCAAGAATGGGCGGGGCCTCAGGGTGAATGCTGGTTTCTCCTACACTGAACGTTGGACAACATGCCAACCACAAGGTTTCTTGCCATGGGTCAGGAAGAGTTCTGATTTCTGCATCACAGTCACCCGTGGGCAGTGATTGCAGATAAGGTCTAGGTTCTGAAGCCTGAAAACTGAGGTAGGGAAGAGATGATGACCAAAGGCCATGGCGGGTCTGATGTGCTCAGCGTGCGGTCAGCTGTCTGGGTGTTGGTCAGCAGGTCCGGGCTCAGGTTGTGTCAGACAGTGCATTAGTGCCCAGGTTAGACTATATAATTTGGGTACATTCGAGTGCCGTATAGGTTTATCCTCATTTAAGCTGCCTGGGCTGCTCATTAGGCAATATATTTTTTCTAGAGGGCAGGCAGAGTGCTTCATTGTCGGTCCGGAATTGCCAAACTTGAGGGCTTCGGGGCCAGGAGAGTGAGGACGTAAGTCTGAGAACACAAGCTAGACTTCGGATTCAGGGTGAGGGCACGGCAGGTACCCCCTGCAGATCTGAACCAATATCTCATGCATCTGAAGTCAGGGCGAGGATCCGACGTTGGCTCAGGTTGGAGTTTCTGTGCATGACGGCCCCTTCATGAAGGGAGCAGAATCTCGAGGCCATGGAGGTTTTCCACGTTGGGAGATGTGGGATGCCCCGTTCAAGTATTCCTTCTGCAGGACAATTGAGACCTGTTGGACAGCTCCAGGACATCCCATATTGAATGACTCCTGAGCACCGTTCCAGGATGGATGCCTGGGAAGTCCGCCTCGCCTTCCAATTGTCTCCTAGCAACAAGACAGTTTAGATCTAATGGATCTGCGGGAGCAACCGGGGTGGCTGAGTTGAAATGCACTTTCCAGAGGATGGGTCCTAACGTGTGTTTGTGTCCATGAGGGCCTTGGAATGGGGAGGTGGCACCGGGACCCTGAAGTATTCTCCTAAGCTTTGGCTTAGCTTCCATGCACAAGTTTCCTTGTGGAGACGAGATTTGTTCTGATGGGTGCCTCAGGAAATCCCCTCTGCTGGTATTGGAATGCAGGCTTTTGAGGAGACATGCCTGTAAACCAAAGCAATGGATCCGATAATGGCCTTGGGTCCTGTCTGGTTCAATCTTCTTGGTATGAGTGGAGGTAGATGAGTGGAGGTAGATGCTCAGCCGGTATCAACCGCCCATTTTTTGTCCCGGGCGACCTACACTATTGGGATGGCCTCAGGGACTTTGGAGGGTTCTCCTAATTTGTACGATTTTTGACAATGGAATGGGCAGAATTCCCATGGATTGGGTGGGGGCAGTCCTAATGTGTGGCTCCAGGGGCCCCAGCCTGGAGGGAGTGTGGCCCAGGACTTTGAGGACAGAAGACTGAAAACACAAACTCAGCTTAAGTTTGGGGACGTAGGTATGGCACGCCCGATCTACAAACCATGAGAAGAACTCTTTAGGATATGAAGAATGAGCGAGTCTGAGGTGCTTGCTCAGGCTTTTATCTCTGGATTTTGTTTCAGCGATGGCCGTGGAATGTTGGGGAGGTCTCATGGGCCATGGACGAATCTTTCTCTCTGTGGATTTGGCCCGATCCCAATTGTTTTTCGTCAATCTGTGGGATGGGAGGACTCCTTTCAGGTTTGTTACCTCAGGTGTCCCACCAAAAGAGGAATTCCAAAGCAGAGCCCTGGGGAAGAGTGAAGGGACAACCCGAACTATGGTTAAAAATTGGGGCCTGGGGGCATGGCAAGCCCAATATGCTGTCTCTTCATATAGGCCCTGAGAGGCCTTACCTGAGGACTGGGCTCAGGCTGAGGGTCACAGTGTGTGTTTGTGACCAATGTTGCACGCAAGCATGGGCTGGGCCTCATGGGCCACGCTTGTTTCAACTACAATGAACGTTGGACAACATGCCAACCACAAGGTTTCTTGCCATGGGGAAAGAGTTCTGATTTCTGCATCATTTTCAACCCTGGGCAATGGTTGGGGATAAGGTCTAGGTTCTGGAGCCTGAAAACCGCAGTTGGGAAGAGATGACGACCTAAGGCCATGGCGGGTCCCATGTGCTCAATGTGCGGCCAGCTGTCTGGGTGGGACCAGGAGGTCCAGGCTCAGGCTGGGTCAGAAGGGGAAATAGTGCCCAGGTCAGCCTATATGTTTGGGGTACAGCCGAATGGCGTGCTGGTTGATCCTCATTTGCGGTTTCGGGGTAGGCCTGAGGGCAATGTTTTACTTCTGTAGGGCAGGCAGAGTGCGGCATTGTAGTTCTGGATTGGCAAACTGGAGGGCTTGTGGGCCAGTAGTCTGAGGACGGAGTTGAGAACCCAAGCTAGGCCTAGGTTTCTGGGTGAGGATATGGCAGGCACAATCTACAGACCTCAATAGAGATCTCGTGCATCTGAAGTCAGGGCAAGGATCAGACGATCGCTCAGGTTGGACTTTCTGCCCTGATGGCACTTTGATGAAGGGGTTGGATCACGAGGACATGGGGGTTTTCCCAAGATGGGAGTTGTGAGAAGCTCCAAACTGCAAAGATTCTTCTGCAGGACAATTGAGACCTGTTGGTTGGCTCCAGGCCAATGATTCCGAGCAGGGTTCTAAGGATGGATGGCTGGGTAGCCCACCTCGCATTCCAATTGTCTCCAAGCAACAAGACAGGTTAGATCTGCTGGATGTGGGGGGCACCCGAGGAGGCTGAGTTGAAATGGACTCTCCTGTGGATGTGTCCTAATATGTTTTTGTGTCTATGGAGACCTTGGAATGAAGCGGTGGACCTGGGGCCCTGAAGGGTCCTCCTAAACAGAGGCTTTGACACATCTCTAACGTGCATGTCTCCCATGTGTAGATGAAATTTGTTCTGATGGGTGAGTCAAGAAACAGCCATATGCTGGTATTGAAATCCAGGCCTCTGAGTAGAGATGCCTGGAAACCAAAGCAATGGATCCGATTAGTGCCTAGGGGCCTGTTCGTTCCTTTTTACCTCTGGGGACATCAGTCTACCGGTCTGAGTGCAGGTAGGTGCTCAGATGGGCTCAGATTGCCCCTGTTTGTCCTGGGAAGCCACAACTATTGGGATGGCCTCAGGGACTTTGGAGGTTACCTACTAGTAGGGTTGTGGCCATTGGAATGGGCACATACAATTCCCGTGGAGAGGGCAAGTACAGTCCTCAGGTTTGGCTCCAGGGCCCTGAGCCTGTAGGGTGTGTAGGCCAGAGCTGTTTGGACAGTTGTCTGAAAACACAAACTCGGCTTATGTTTTGGGTCATAGGTATGGCAGGACTGATCTACAGACCATGAGGAGAACAATTCGGGATATGAAAAAAGGGCGAGTGTGAGGTTCTTGCTCAAGTTTTTGTCTCTGGATATCGTGTCACTCATGGTCGTGGTATTGCCGGGTGACTTCATGGGAAATGGACGAGTCTTACTCTCTGGGGGTTCGGTCCCGTCCAAAGAGTTTGGGGTCATTCTGGGGATGGAAGAAGTCCGTTTTTTGTTGTTGTTGTCGATTTGTTTCATTTTGTTTTTCAACCTCAGATGTCCCACCAAATGAGGGATTCCAGAGTAGAGCCCTGGGGTGGCGCGAATTGGACAACCAGAAATCTGGTTAAAAATTGGGGACTAGGGACATGTCAAGCCCATTATGACATCTAATGGTCCAGCCACTGAGAGGACTTACTAGAGGATAGGACTCACGCTGAGGTCACAATGCGTGTTTATGCTCTCGTCGCACTCAAGAATGGGCGGGGCCTCAGGGTGAATGCTGGTTTCTCCTACACTGAACGTTGGACAACATGCCAACCACAAGGTTTCTTGCCATGGGTCAGGAAGAGTTCTGATTTCTGCATCACAGTCACCCGTGGGCAGTGATTGGAGATAAGGTCTAGGTTCTGAAGCCTGAAAACTGAGGTAGGGAAGAGATGATGACCAAAGGCCATGGCGGGTCTGATGTGCTCAGCGTGCGGTCAGCTGTCTGGGTGTTGGTCAGCAGGTCCGGGCTCAGGTTGTGTCAGACAGTGCATTAGTGCCCAGGTTAGACTATATAATTTGGGTATATTCGAGTGCCGTATAGGTTTATCCTCATTTAAGCTGCCTGGGCTGCTCATTAGGCAATATATTTTTTCTATAGGGCAGGCAGAGTGCTTCTTTTTGGTCCGGAATTGCCAAACTTGAGGGCTTCGGGGCCAGGAGAGTGAGGACGTAAGTCTGAGAACACAAGCTAGACTTCGGATTCAGGGTGAGGGCACGGCAGGTACCCCCTGCAGATCTGAACCAATATCTCATGCATCTGAATTCAGGGCGAGGATCCGACGTTTGCTCAGGTTGGAGTTTCTGTGCATGACGGCCCCTTCATGAAGGGAGCAGAATCTCGAGGCCATGGAGGTTTTCCACGTTGGGAGATGTGGGATGCCCCCTTCAAGTATTCCTTCTGCAGGACAATTGAGACCTGTTGGACAGCTCCAGGACATCCCATATTGAATGACTCCTGAGCACCGTTCCAGGATGGATGCCTGGGAAGTCCGCCTCGCCTTCCAATTGTCTCCTAGCAACAAGACAGTTTAGATCTAATGGATCTGCGGGAGCAACCGGGGTGGCTGAGTTGAAATGCACTTTCCAGAGGATGGGTCCTAACGTGTGTCTGTGTCCATGAGGGCCTTGGAATGGGGAGGTGGCACCGGGACCCTGAAGTATTCTCCTAAGCTTTGGCTTAGCTTCCATGCACAAGTTTCCTTGTGGAGACGAGATTTGTTCTGATGGGTGCCTCAGGAAATCCCCTCTGCTGGTATTGGAATGCAGGCTTTTGAGGAGACATGCCTGTAAACCAAAGCAATGGATCCGATAATGGCCTTGGGTCCTGTCTGGTTCAATCTTCTTGGTATGAGTGGAGGTAGATGAGTGGAGGTAGATGCTCAGCCGGTATCAACCGCCCATTTTTTGTCCCGGGCGACCTACACTATTGGGATGGCCTCAGGGACTTTGGAGGGTTCTCCTAATTTGTACGATTTTTGACAATGGAATGGGCAGAATTCCCATGGATTGGGTGGGGGCAGTCCTAATGTGTGGCTCCAGGGGCCCCAGCCTGGAGGGAGTGTGGCCCAGGACTTTGAGGACAGAAGACTGAAAACACAAACTCAGCTTAAGTTTGGGGACGTAGGTATGGCACGCCCGATCTACAAACCATGAGAAGAACTCTTTAGGATATGAAGAATGAGCGAGTCTGAGGTGCTTGCTCAGGCTTATATCTCTGGATTTTGTTTCAGCGATGGCCGTGGAATGTTGGGGAGGTCTCATGGGCCATGGACGAATCTTCCTCTCTGTGGATTTGGCCCGATCCCAATTGTTTTTCGTCAATCTGTGGGATGGGAGGACTCCTTTCAGGTTTGTTACCTCAGGTGTCCCACCAAAAGAGGAATTCCAAAGCAGAGCCCTGGGGAAGAGTGAAGGGACAACCCGAACTATGGTTAAAAATTGGGTCCTAGGGGCATGGCAAGCCCAATATGCTGTCTCTTCATATAGGCACTGAGAGGCCTTACCTGAGGACTGGTCTCAGGCTGAGGGTCACAGTGTGTGTTTGTGACCAATGTGGCACGCAAGCATGGGCTGGGCCTCATGGGCCACGCTTGTTTCAACTACACTGAACGTTGGACAACATGCCAAGCACAAGGTTTCTTGCCATAAGGAAAGAGTTCTGATTTCTGCATCATTTTCAACCCTGGGCAGTGGTTGGAGATAAGGTCTAGGTTCTGGAGCCTGAAAACCGCAGTTGGGAAGAGATGACGACCTAAGGCCATGGCGGGTCCCATGTGCTCAATGTGCGGCCAGCTGTCTGGGTGGGACCAGGAAGTCCAGGCTCAGGCTGAGTCAGAAGGGGAAATAGTGCCCAAGTCAGCCTATATGTTAGGGGTACAGCCGAATGGCGTGCTGGTTGATCCTCATTTGCGGTTTCGGGGTAGCCCTGAGGGCAATGTTTTACTTCTGTAGGGAAGGCAGAGTGCGGCATTGTAGTTCTGGATTGGCAAACTGGAGGGCTTGTGGGCCAGTAGTCTGAGGACGGAGTCTGAGAACCCAAGCTAGGCCTAGGTTTCTGGGTGAGGATATGGCAGGCACAATCTACAGACCTCAATAGAGATCTCGTGCATCTGAAGTCAGGGCAAGGATCAGACGATCGCTCAGGTTGGACTTTCTGCCCTGATGGCCCTTTCTTGAAGGGGTTGGATCACGAGGACATGGGGGTTTTCCCACGATGGGAGTTGTGAGAAGCTTCAAACTGCAAAGATTCTTCTGCAGGACAATTGAGACCTGTTGGTTGGCTCCAGGCCAATAATTCCGAGCAGGGTTCTAAGGATGGATGGCTGGGTAGCCCACCTCGCATTCCAATTGTCTCCAAGCAACAAGACAGGTTAGATCTGCTGGATGTGGGGGGCAACCGAGGAGGCTGAGTTGAAATGGACTCTCCTGTGGATGTGTCCTAATATGTTTTTGTGTCTATGGAGACCTTGGAATGAAGCGGTGGCCCTGGGGCCCTGAAGGGTTCTCCTAAACAGAGGCTTTGACACAGCTCCAAAGTGCATGTCTCCCATGTGTAGATGAGATTTGTTCTGATGGGTGAGTCAAGAAACACCCATATGCTGGTATTGAAATCCAGGCCTCTGAGGAGAGATGCCTGGAAACCAAAGCAATGGATCCGATTAGTGCCTAGGGGCCTGTTCGTTCCTTTTTACCTCTGGGTCATCAGTCTACGGGTCTGAGTGCAGGTAGGTGCTCAGATGGGCTCAGATTGCCCCTGTTTGTCCTGGGAAGCCACAACTATTGGGATGGCCTCAGGGACTTTGGAGGTTATCCTACTAGTAGGGTTGTGGCCATTGGAATGGGCACATACAATTCCCTTGGAGAGGGCAAGTACAGTCCTCAGGTTTGGCTCCAGGGCCCTGAGCCTGTAGGGTGTGTAGGCCAGAGCTGTTTGGACAGTTGTCTGAAAACACAAACTCGGCTTATGTTTTGGGTCATAGGTATGGCAGGACTGATCTACAGACCATGAGGAGAACACTTCGGGATATGAAAAAAGGGCGAGTGTGAGGCTCTTGCTCAAGTTTTTGTCTCTGGATATCGTGTCACTCATGGTCGTGAAATTGCCGGGTGACTTCATGGGAAATGGACGAGTCTTACTCTCTGGGGGTTTGGTCCCGTCCAAAGAGTTTGGGCTCATTCTGGGGATGGAAGAAGTCCGTTTTGTTGTTGTTGTTGTCGATTTGTTTCATTTTGTTTTTCAACCTCAGATGTCCCACCAAATGAGGGATTCCAGAGTAGATCCCTGGGGTGGGGCGACTGGACAACCAGAAATCTGGTTAAAAATTGGGGACTAGGGATATGTCAAGCCCATTATGACATCTAATGGTCCAGCCACTGAGAGGACTTACTAGAGGACAGGACTCACGCTGAGGTCACAATGCGTGTTTATGCTCTCGTCGCACTCAAGAATGGGCGGGGCCTCAGGGTGAATGCTGGTTTCTCCTACACTGAACGTTGGACAACATGCCAACCACAAGGTTTCTTGCCATGGGTCAGGAAGAGTTCTGATTTCTGCATCACAGTCACCCGTGGGCAGTGATTGGAGATAAGGTCTAGGTTCTGAAGCCTGAAAACTGAGGTAGGGAAGAGATGATGACCTAAGGCCATGGCGGGTCTGATGTGCTCAGCGTGCAGTCAGCTGTTTAGGTGTTGGTCAGCAGGTCCGGGCTCAGATTGTGTCAGACAGTGCATTAGTGCCCAGGTTAGACTATATAATTTGGGTACATTCGAGTGCCGTGTAGGTTTATCCTCATTTAAGCTGCCTGGGCTGCTCATTAGGCAATATATTTTTTCTAGAGGGCAGGCAGAGTGCTTCATTGTCGGTCCGGAATTGCCAAACTTGAGGGCTTCGGTGCCAGGAGAGTGAGGACGGAAGTCTGAGAACACAAGCTAGACTTCGGATTCAGGGTGAGGGCACGGCAGGTACCCCCTGAAGATCTGAACCAATATCTCATGCATCTGAAGTCAGGGCGAGGATCCGACGTTGATTCAGGTTGGAGTTTCTGTGCATGACGGCCCCTTCATGAAGGGAGAGGAATCTCGAGGCCATGGAGGTTTTCCACGTTGGGAGATGTGGGATGCCCCCTTCAAGGATTCCTTCTGCGGGACAATTGAGACCTGTTGGACAGGTCCAGGACATCCCATATGGAATGACTCCAGAGCACCGTTCGAGGATGGATGCCTGGGAAGTCCGCCTCGCCTTCCAATTATCTCCTAGCAACAAGACAGTTTAGATCTAATGGATCTGCGGGAGCAACCGGGGTGGCTGAGTTGAAATGCACTTTCCAGAGGATGGTCCTAACGTGTGTTTGTGTCCATGAGGGCCTTGGAATGGGGAGGTGGCACCGGGACCCTGAAGTATTCTCCTTAGCTTTGGCTTAGCTCCCATGCACAAGTTTTCTTGTGGAGACGAGATTTGTTCTGATGGGTGCCTCAGGAAATCCCCTCTGCTGGTATTGGAATGCAGGCTTTTGAGGAGACATGCCTGTAAACCAAAGCAATGGATCCGATAATGGCCTCGGGTCCTATCTGGTTCAATCTTCTTGGTATGAGTGGAGGTAGATGAGTTTAGGTAGTTGCTCAGCCGGTATCAACCGCCCTTTTTTGTCCCGGGCGACCTACACTATTGGGATGGCCTCAGGGACTTTGGAGGGTTCTCCTAATTTGTACGATTTTTGACAATGGAATGGGCAGAATTCCCTTGGATTCGGTTCGGGCAGTCCTAATGTGTGGCTCCAGGGGCCCCAGCCATGAGGGAGTGTGGCCCAGGACATTGAGGACAGAAGACTGAAAACACAAACTCAGCTTAAGTTTGGGGACGTACGTATGGCACGCCCGATCTACAAAACATGAGATGAACTCTTCAGGATAAGAAGAATGAGCGAATCTGAGGCGCTTGCTCAGGCTTTTGTCTCTGGATTTTGTATCAGCGATCGCCGTGGAATGTCGGGGAGGCCTCATGGGCCATGGACGAATCTTCCTCTCTGTGGATTTGGACCGATCCCAATTGTTTTTCGTCAATCTGTGGGATGGGAGGACTCCTTTCAGGTTTGTTACCGCAGGTGTCCCAACCAAAAGAGGAATTCCAAAGCAGAGCCCTGGGGAAGAGTGAAGGGACAACCTGAACTATGGTTAAAAATTGGGGCCTAGGGGCATGGCAAGCCCAAAATGCTGTCTCTTCATATAGGCCCAGAGAGGCCTTACCTGAGGACTGGGCTCAGGCTGAGGGTCACAATGTGTGTTTGTGACCTATGTGGCACGCAAGCATGGGCTGGGTCTCATGGGCCACGCTTGTTTCAACTACACTGAACGTTGGACAACATGCCAACCACAAGGTTTCTTGCCATGGGGAAAGAGTTCTGATTTCTGCATCATTTTCAAACCTGGGCAGTGGTTGGAGATAAGGTCTAGGTTCTGGAGCCTGAAAACCGCAGTTGGGAAGAGATGACGACCTAAGGCCATGGCGGGTCCGATGTGCTCAGTGTGCGGCCAGCTGTCTGGGTGGGACCAGGAGGTCCAGGCTCAGGCAGGGTCAGAAGGGGAAATAGTGCCCAGGTCAGCCTATATGTTTGGGGTACAGCCGAATGGCGTGCAGGTTGATCCTCATTTGCGGTTTCGGGGTAGGCCTGAGGGCAATGTTTTACTTCTGTAGGGCAGGCAGAGGGCGGCATTGTAGTTCTGGATTGCCAAACTGGAGGGCTTGTGGGCCAGTAGTCGGAGGACGGAGTCTGAGAACCCAAGCTAGGCCTAGGTTTCTGGGTGAGGATATGGCAAGCACAATCTACAGACCTCAATCGAGATCTCGTGCATCTGAAGTCAGGGCAAGGATCAGACGATCGCTCAGGTTGGACTTTCTGCCCTGATGGCCCTTTCTTGAAGGGGGTTGGATCACGAGGTCATGGAGGTTTTCGCACGATGGGAGTTGTGAGAAGCTCCAAACTGCAAAGATTCTTCTGCAGGACAATTGAGACCTGTTGGTTGGCTCCAGGCCAACGATTCCGAGCAGGGTTCTAAGGATGGATGGCTGGGTAGCCCACCTCGCATTCCAATTGTCTCCAAGCAACAAGACAGGTTAGATCTGCTAGATGTGGGGGGCAACCGAGGAGGCTTAGTTGAAATGGACTCTCCTGTGGATGTGTCCTAATATGTTTTTGTGTCTATGGAGACCTTGGAATGAAGCGGTGGCCCTGGGGCCCTGAAGGGTTCTCCTAAACAGAGGCTTTGACACAGCTCCAACGTGCATGTTTCCCATGTGTAGATGAGATTTGTTTTGATGGGTGAGTCAAGAAACAGCCATATGCTGGTATTGAAATCCAGGCCTCTGAGGAGAGATGCCTGGAAACCAAAGCAATGGATCCGATTAGTGCCTAGGGGCCTGTTCGTTCCTTTATACCTCTGGGGACATCAGTCTACGGCTCTGAGTGTAGGTAGGTGCTCAGATGGGCTCAGATTGCCCCTGTTTGTCCTGGGAAGCCACAACTATTGGGATGGCCTCAGGGACTTTGGAGGTTATCCTACTAGTAGGGTTGTGGCCATTGGAATGGGCACATACAATTCCCTTGGAGAGGGCAAGTACAGTCCTCAGGTTTGGCTCCAGGGCCCTGAGCCTGTAGGGTGTGTAGGCCAGAGCTGTTTGGACAGTTGTCTGAAAACACAAACTCGGCTTATGTTTTGGGTCATAGGTATGGCAGGACTGATCTACAGACCATGAGGAGAACACTTCGGGATATGAAAAAAGGGCGAGTGTGAGGCTCTTGCTCAAGTTTTTGTCTCTGGATATCGTGTCACTCATGATCGTGAAATTGCCGTGTGACTTCATGGGAAATGGACGAGTCTTACTCTCTGGGGTTTTGGTCCTGTCCAAAGAGTTTGGGGTCATTCTGGGGATGGAAGAAGTCCGTTTTTTTGTTGTTGTCGATTTGTTTCATTTTGTTTTTCAACCTCAGATGTCCCACCAAATGAGGGATTCCAGAGTAGAGCCCTGGGGTGGGGCGACTGGACAACCAGAAATCTGGTTAAAAAAAGTGGGGACTAGGAACATGTCAAGCCCATTATGACATCTAATGGTCCAGCCACTGAGAGGACTTACTAGAGGACAGGACACACGCTGAGGTCACAATGCGTGTTTATGCTCTCGTCGCACGCAAGAATGGGCGGGGCCTCAGGGTGAATGCTGGTTTTTCCTACACTGAACGTTGGACAACATGCCAACCACAAGGTTTCTTGCCATGGGTCAGGATGAGTTCTGATTTCTGCATCACAGTCACCCGTGGGCAGTGATTGGAGATAAGGTCTAGGTTCTGAAGCCTGAAAACTGAGGTAGGGAAGAGATGATGACCTAAGGCCATGGCGGGTCTGATGTGCTCAGCGTGCGGTCAGCTGTCTGGGTGTTGGTCAGCAGGTCTGGGCTCAGGTTGTGTCAGACAGTGCATTAGTGCCCAGGTTAGACTATATAATTTGGGTACATTCGAGTGCCGTGTAGGTTTATCCTCATTTAAGCTGCCTGGGCTGCTCATTAGGCAATATATTTTTTCTAGAGGAAATGGCAGAGTGCTTCATTGTCGGTCCGCAATTGCCAAACTTGAGGGCTTCGGGGCCAGGAGAGTGAGGACGGAAGTCTGAGAACACAAGCTAGACTTCGGATTCAGGGTGAGGGCACGGCAGGTACCCCCTGCAGATCTGAACCAACATCTCATGCATCTGAAGTCAGGGCGAGGATCCCACGTTGGCTCAGGTTGGAGTTTCTGTGCATGACGGCCCCTTCATGAAGGGAGAGGAATCTCGAGGCCATGGAGGTTTTCCACGTTGGGAGATGTGGGATGCCCCCTTCAAGGATTCCTTCTGAGGGACAATTGAGACCTGTTGGACAGCTCCAGGACATCCCATATGGAATGACTCCAGAGCACCGTTCCAGGATGGATGCCTGGGAAGTCCGCCTCGCCTTCCAATTGTCTCCTAGCAACAAGACAGTTTAGATCTAATGGATCTGTGGGAGCAACCGGGGTGGCTGAGTTGAAATGCACTTTCCAGAGGATGGGTCCTAACGTGTGTTTGTGTCCATGAGGGCCTTGGAATGGGGAGGTGGCACCAGGACCCTGAAGTATTCTCCTAAGCTTTGGCTTAGCTCCCATGCACAAGTTTCCTTGTGGAGACGAGATTTGTTCTGATGGGTGCCTCAGGAAATCCCCTCTGCTGGTATTGGAATGCAGGCTTTTGAGGAGACATGCCTGTAAACCAAAGCAATGGATCCGATAATGGCCTCGGGTCCTGTCTGGTTCAATCTTCTTGGTATGAGTGGAGGTAGATGAGTGGAGGTAGATGCTCAGCCGGTATCAACCGCCCCTTTTTGTCCTGGGCGACCTACACTATTGGGATGGCCTCAGGGACTTTGGAGGGTTCTCCTAATTTGTACGATTTTTGACAATGGAATGGGCAGAATTCCCATGGATTGGGTGGGGGCAGTCCTAATGTGTGGCTCCAGGGGCCCCAGCTGGAGGGAGTGTGGCCCAGGACTTTGAGGACAGAAGACTGAAAACACAAACTCAGCTTAAGTGTGGGGATGTAGGTATGGCACGCCCGATCTACAAACCATGAGAAGAACTCTTCAGGATATGAAGAATGAGCGAGTCTGAGGAGCTTGCTCAGGCTTTTGTCTCTGGATTTTGTTTCAGCGATGGCCGTGGATGTTGGGGAGGTCTCATGGGCCATGGACGAATCTTCCTCTCTGTGGATTTGACCCGATCCCAATTGTTTTTCGTCAATCTGTGGGATGGGAGGACACCTTTCAGGTTTGTTACTCAGGTGTCCCACCAAAAGAGGAATTCCAAAGCAGAGCCCTGGGGAAGAGTGAAGGGACAACCCGAACTATGGTTAAAAATTGGGGACTAGGGGCATGGCAAGCCCAATATGCTGTCTCTTCATATAGGCCCTGAGAGGCCTTACCTGAGGACTGGGCTCAGGCTGAGGGTCACAATGTGTGTTTGTGACCAATGTGGCCCGCAAGCATGGGCTGGGCCTCATGGGCCACGCTTGTTTCAACTACACTGAACGTTGGACAACATGCCAACCACAAGGTTTCTTGCCATGGGGAAAGAGTTCTGATTTCTGCATCATTTTCAACCCTGGGCAGTGGTTGGACATAAGGTCTAGGTTCTGGAGCCTGAAAACCGCAGTTGGGAAGAGATGACGACCTAAGGCCATGGTGGGTCCGATGTGCTCAGTGTGCGGCCAGCTGTCTGGGTGGGACCAGGAGGTCCAGGCTCAGGCTGGTCAGAAGAGGAAATAGTGCCCAGGTCAGCCTATATGTTTGGGGTACAGCCGAATGGCGTGCTGGTTGATCCTCATTTGCGGTTTCGGGGTAGCCCAGAGGGCAATGTTTTACTTCTGTAGGGCAGGCAGAGTGCGGTATTGTAGTTCTGGATTGCCAAACTGGAGGGCTTGGGGGTCAGTAGTCTGAGGACGGAGTCTGAGAACCCAAGCTAGGCCTAGGTTTCTGGGTGAGGATATGGCAGGCACAATCTACAGACATCAATCGAGATCTCGTGCATCTGAAGTCAGGGCAAGGATCAGACGATCGCTCAGGTTGGACTTTCTGCCCTGATGGCCCTTTCTTGAAGGGGGTTGGATCACGAAGACATGGGCGTTTTCCCACGATGGGAGTTGTGAGAAGCTCCAAACTGCAAAGATTCTTCTGCAGGACAATTGAGACCTGTTGGTTGTCTCCAGGCCAACGATTCCGAGCAGGGTTCTAAGGATGGATGGATGGGTAGCCCACCTCGCATTCCAATTGTCTCCAAGCAACAAGACAGGTTAGATCTGCTGGATGTGGGGGGCAACCGAGGAGGCTGAGTTGAAATGGACTCTCCTGTGGATGTGTCCTAATATGTTTTTGTGTCTATGGAGACCTTGGAATGAAGCGGTGGCCCTGGGGCCCTGAAGGGTTCTCCTAAACAGAGGCTTTGACACAGCTCCAACGTGCATGTTTCCCATGTGTAGATGAGATTTGTTCTGATGGGTGAGTCAAGAAACAGCCATAGGCTGGTATTGAAATCCAGGCCTCTGAGGAGAGATGCCTGGAAACCAAAGCAAGGGATCCGATTAGTGCCTAGGGGCCTGTTCGTTCCTTTTTACCTCTGGGGACATCAGTCTACGGGTCTGAGTGCAGGTAGGTGCTCAGATGGGCTCAGATTGCCCCTGTTTGTCCTGGGAAGCCACAACTACTGGGATGGCCTCAGGGACTTTGGAGGTTGTCCTACTAGTAGGGTTGTGGCCATTGGAATGGGCACATACAATTACCTTGGAGAGGGCAAGTACAGTCCTCAGGTTTGGCTCCAGGGCCCTGAGCCTGTAGGGTGTGTAGGCCAGAGCTGTTTGGACAGTTGTCTGAAAACACAAACTCGGCTTATGTTTTGGGTCATAGGTATGGCAGGACTGATCTACAGACCATGAGGAGAACACTTCGGGATATGAAAAAAGGGCGAGTGTGAGGCTCTTGCTCAAGTTTTTGTCTCTGGATATCGTGTCACTCATGGCCGTGGAATTGCCGGGTGACTTCATGGGAAATGGACGAGTCTTACTCTCTGGGGGTTCGGTCCCATCCAAAGAGTTTGGGGTCATTCTGGGGATGGAAGAAGTCCGTTTTTTGTTGTTGTTGTCGATTTGTTTCATTTTGTTTTTCAACCTCAGATGTCCCACCAAATGAGGGATTCCAGAGTAGAGCCCTGGGGTGGCGCGACTGGACAACCAGAAATCTGGTTAAAAATTGGGGACTAGGGACATGTCAAGCCCATTATGACATCAAATGGTCCAGCCACTGAGAGGACTTACTAGAGGACAGGACTCACGCTGAGGTCACAATGCGTGTTTATGCTCTCGTCGCACAAAAGAATGGGCGTGGCCTCAGGGTGAATGCTGGTTTCTCCTACACTGAACGTTGGACAACATGCCAACCACAAGGTTTCTTGCCATGGGTCAGGAAGAGTTCTGATTTCTGCATCACAGTCACCCGTGGGCAGTGATTGGAGATAAGGTCTAGGTTCTGAAGCCTGAAAACTGAGGTAGGGAAGAGATGATGACCAAAGGCCATGGCGGGTCTGATGTGCTCAGCGTGCGGTCAGCTGTCTGGGTGTTGGTCAGCAGGTCCGGGCTCAGGTTGTGTCAGACAGTGCATTAGTGCCCAGGTTAGACTATATAATTTGGGTACATTCGAGTGCCGTATAGGTTTATCCTCATTTAAGCTGCCTGGGCTGCTCATTAGGCAATATATTTTTTCTAGAGGGCAGGCAGAGTGCTTCATTGTCGGTCCGGAATTGCCAAACTTGAGGGCTTCGGGGCCAGGAGATTGAGGACGTAAGTCTGAGAACACAAGCTAGACTTCGGATTCAGGGTGAGGGCACGGCAGGTACCCCCTGCAGATCTGAACCAATATCTCATGCATCTGAAGTCAGGGCGAGGATCCGACGTTGGCTCAGGTTGGAGTTTCTGTGCATGACGGCCCCTTCATGAAGGGAGCAGAATCTCGAGGCCATGGAGGTTTTCCACGTTGGGAGATGTGGGATGCCCCGTTCAAGTATTCCTTCTGCAGGACAATTGAGACCTGTTGGACAGCTCCAGGACATCCCATATTGAATGACTCCTGAGCACCGTTCCAGGATGGATGCCTGGGAAGTCCGCCTCGCCTTCCAATTGTCTCCTAGCAACAAGACAGTTTAGATCTAATGGATCTGCGGGAGCAACCGGGGTGGCTGAGTTGAAATGCACTTTCCAGAGGATGGGTCCTAACGTGTGTTTGTGTCCATGAGGGCCTTGGAATGGGGAGGTGGCACCGGGACCCTGAAGTATTCTCCTAAGCTTTGGCTTAGCTTCCATGCACAAGTTTCCTTGTGGAGACGAGATTTGTTCTGATGGGTGCCTCAGGAAATCCCCTCTGCTGGTATTGGAATGCAGGCTTTTGAGGAGACATGCCTGTAAACCAAAGCAATGGATCCGATAATGGCCTTGGGTCCTGTCTGGTTCAATCTTCTTGGTATGAGTGGAGGTAGATGAGTGGAGGTAGATGCTCAGCCGGTATCAACCGCCCATTTTTTGTCCCGGGCGACCTACACTATTGGGATGGCCTCAGGGACTTTGGAGGGTTCTCCTAATTTGTACGATTTTTGACAATGGAATGGGCAGAATTCCCATGGATTGGGTGGGGGCAGTCCTAATGTGTGGCTCCAGGGGCCCCAGCCTGGAGGGAGTGTGGCCCAGGACTTTGAGGACAGAAGACTGAAAACACAAACTCAGCTTAAGTTTGGGGACGTAGGTATGGCACGCCCGATCTACAAACCATGAGAAGAACTCTTTAGGATATGAAGAATGAGCGAGTCTGAGGTGCTTGCTCAGGCTTTTATCTCTGGATTTTGTTTCAGCGATGGCCGTGGAATGTTGGGGAGGTCTCATGGGCCATGGACGAATCTTTCTCTCTGTGGATTTGGCCCGATCCCAATTGTTTTTCGTCAATCTGTGGGATGGGAGGACTCCTTTCAGGTTTGTTACCTCAGGTGTCCCACCAAAAGAGGAATTCCAAAGCAGAGCCCTGGGGAAGAGTGAAGGGACAACCCGAACTATGGTTAAAAATTGGGGCCTGGGGGCATGGCAAGCCCAATATGCTGTCTCTTCATATAGGCCCTGAGAGGCCTTACCTGAGGACTGGGCTCAGGCTGAGGGTCACAGTGTGTGTTTGTGACCAATGTTGCACGCAAGCATGGGCTGGGCCTCATGGGCCACGCTTGTTTCAACTACAATGAACGTTGGACAACATGCCAACCACAAGGTTTCTTGCCATGGGGAAAGAGTTCTGATTTCTGCATCATTTTCAACCCTGGGCAATGGTTGGGGATAAGGTCTAGGTTCTGGAGCCTGAAAACCGCAGTTGGGAAGAGATGACGACCTAAGGCCATGGCGGGTCCCATGTGCTCAATGTGCGGCCAGCTGTCTGGGTGGGACCAGGAGGTCCAGGCTCAGGCTGGGTCAGAAGGGGAAATAGTGCCCAGGTCAGCCTATATGTTTGGGGTACAGCCGAATGGCGTGCTGGTTGATCCTCATTTGCGGTTTCGGGGTAGCCCTGAGGGCAATGTTTTACTTCTGTAGGGCAGGCAGAGTGCGGCATTGTAGTTCTGGATTGGCAAACTGGAGGGCTTGTGGGCCAGTAGTCTGAGGACGGAGTTGAGAACCCAAGCTAGGCCTAGGTTTCTGGGTGAGGATATGGCAGGCACAATCTACAGACCTCAATAGAGATCTCGTGCATCTGAAGTCAGGGCAAGGATCAGACGATCGCTCAGGTAGGACTTTCTGCCCTGATGGCACTTTGATGAAGGGGTTGGATCACGAGGACATGGGGGTTTTCCCAAGATGGGAGTTGTGAGAAGCTCCAAACTGCAAAGATTCTTCTGCAGGACAATTGAGACCTGTTGGTTGGCTCCAGGCCAATGATTCCGAGCAGGGTTCTAAGGATGGATGGCTGGGTAGCCCACCTCGCATTCCAATTGTCTCCAAGCAACAAGACAGGTTAGATCTGCTGGATGTGGGGGGCACCCGAGGAGGCTGAGTTGAAATGGACTCTCCTGTGGATGTGTCCTAATATGTTTTTGTGTCTATGGAGACCTTGGAATGAAGCGGTGGACCTGGGGCCCTGAAGGGTCCTCCTAAACAGAGGCTTTGACACATCTCTAACGTGCATGTCTCCCATGTGTAGATGAAATTTGTTCTGATGGGTGAGTCAAGAAACAGCCATATGCTGGTATTGAAATCCAGGCCTCTGAGTAGAGATGCCTGGAAACCAAAGCAATGGATCCGATTAGTGCCTAGGGGCCTGTTCGTTCCTTTTTACCTCTGGGGACATCAGTCTACCGGTCTGAGTGCAGGTAGGTGCTCAGATGGGCTCAGATTGCCCCTGTTTGTCCTGGGAAGCCACAACTATTGGGATGGCCTCAGGGACTTTGGAGGTTACCTACTAGTAGGGTTGTGGCCATTGGAATGGGCACATACAATTCCCGTGGAGAGGGCAAGTACAGTCCTCAGGTTTGGCTCCAGGGCCCTGAGCCTGTAGGGTGTGTAGGCCAGAGCTGTTTGGACAGTTGTCTGAAAACACAAACTCGGCTTATGTTTTGGGTCATAGGTATGGCAGGACTGATCTACAGACCATGAGGAGAACAATTCGGGATATGAAAAAAGGGCGAGTGTGAGGTTCTTGCTCAAGTTTTTGTCTCTGGATATCGTGTCACTCATGGTCGTGGTATTGCCGGGTGACTTCATGGGAAATGGACGAGTCTTACTCTCTGGGGGTTCGGTCCCGTCCAAAGAGTTTGGGGTCATTCTGGGGATGGAAGAAGTCCGTTTTTTGTTGTTGTTGTCGATTTGTTTCATTTTGTTTTTCAACCTCAGATGTCCCACCAAATGAGGGATTCCAGAGTAGAGCCCTGGGGTGGCGCGAATTGGACAACCAGAAATCTGGTTAAAAATTGGGGACTAGGGACATGTCAAGCCCATTATGACATCTAATGGTCCAGCCACTGAGAGGACTTACTAGAGGATAGGACTCACGCTGAGGTCACAATGCGTGTTTATGCTCTCGTCGCACTCAAGAATGGGCGGGGCCTCAGGGTGAATGCTGGTTTCTCCTACACTGAACGTTGGACAACATGCCAACCACAAGGTTTCTTGCCATGGGTCAGGAAGAGTTCTGATTTCTGCATCACAGTCACCCGTGGGCAGTGATTGGAGATAAGGTCTAGGTTCTGAAGCCTGAAAACTGAGGTAGGGAAGAGATGATGACCAAAGGCCATGGCGGGTCTGATGTTCTCAGCGTGCGGTCAGCTGTCTGGGTGTTGGTCAGCAGGTCCGGGCTCAGGTTGTGTCAGACAGTGCATTAGTGCCCAGGTTAGACTATATAATTTGGGTACATTCGAGTGCCGTATAGGTTTATCCTCATTTAAGCTGCCTGGGCTGCTCATTAGGCAATATATTTTTTCTAGAGGGCAGGCAGAGTGCTTCTTTTTGGTCCGGAATTGCCAAACTTGAGGGCTTCGGGGCCAGGAGAGTGAGGACGTAAGTCTGAGAACACAAGCTAGACTTCGGATTCAGGGTGAGGGCACGGCAGGTACCCCCTGCAGATCTGAACCAATATCTCATGCATCTGAATTCAGGGCGAGGATCCGACGTTTGCTCAGGTTGGAGTTTCTGTGCATGACGGCCCCTTCATGAAGGGAGCAGAATCTCGAGGCCATGGAGGTTTTCCACGTTGGGAGATGTGGGATGCCCCCTTCAAGTATTCCTTCTGCAGGACAATTGAGACCTGTTGGACAGCTCCAGGACATCCCATATTGAATGACTCCTGAGCACCGTTCCAGGATGGATGCCTGGGAAGTCCGCCTCGCCTTCCAATTGTCTCCTAGCAACAAGACAGTTTAGATCTAATGGATCTGCGGGAGCAACCGGGGTGGCTGAGTTGAAATGCACTTTCCAGAGGATGGGTCCTAACGTGTGTCTGTGTCCATGAGGGCCTTGGAATGGGGAGGTGGCACCGGGACCCTGAAGTATTCTCCTAAGCTTTGGCTTAGCTTCCATGCACAAGTTTCCTTGTGGAGACGAGATTTGTTCTGATGGGTGCCTCAGGAAATCCCCTCTGCTGGTATTGGAATGCAGGCTTTTGAGGAGACATGCCTGTAAACCAAAGCAATGGATCCGATAATGGCCTTGGGTCCTGTCTGGTTCAATCTTCTTGGTATGAGTGGAGGTAGATGAGTGGAGGTAGATGCTCAGCCGGTATCAACCGCCCATTTTTTGTCCCGGGCGACCTACACTATTGGGATGGCCTCAGGGACTTTGGAGGGTTCTCCTAATTTGTACGATTTTTGACAATGGAATGGGCAGAATTCCCATGGATTGGGTGGGGGCAGTCCTAATGTGTGGCTCCAGGGGCCCCAGCCTGGAGGGAGTGTGGCCCAGGACTTTGAGGACAGAAGACTGAAAACACAAACTCAGCTTAAGTTTGGGGACGTAGGTATGGCACGCCCGATCTACAAACCATGAGAAGAACTCTTTAGGATATGAAGAATGAGCGAGTCTGAGGTGCTTGCTCAGGCTTTTATATCTGGATTTTGTTTCAGCGATGGCCGTGGAATGTTGGGGAGGTCTCATGGGCCATGGACGAATCTTCCTCTCTGTGGATTTGGCCCGATCCCAATTGTTTTTCGTCAATCTGTGGGATGGGAGGACTCCTTTCAGGTTTGTTACCTCAGGTGTCCCACCAAAAGAGGAATTCCAAAGCAGAGCCCTGGGGAAGAGTGAAGGGACAACCCGAACTATGGTTAAAAATTGGGGCCTAGGGGCATGGCAAGCCCAATATGCTGTCTCTTCATATAGGCACTGAGAGGCCTTACCTGAGGACTCGTCTCAGGCTGAGGGTCACAGTGTGTGTTTGTGACCAATGTGGCACGCAAGCATGGGCTGGGCCTCATGGGCCACGCTTGTTTCAACTACACTGAACGTTGGACAACATGCCAAGCACAAGGTTTCTTGCCATAAGGAAAGAGTTCTGATTTCTGCATCATTTTCAACCCTGGGCAGTGGTTGGAGATAAGGTCTAGGTTCTGGAGCCTGAAAACCACAGTTGGGAAGAGATGACGACCTAAGGCCATGGCGGGTCCCATGTGCTCAATGTGCGGCCAGCTGTCTGGGTGGGACCAGGAAGTCCAGGCTCAGGCTGAGTCAGAAGGGGAAATAGTGCCCAAGTCAGCCTATATGTTAGGGGTACAGCCGAATGGCGTGCAGGTTGATCCTCATTTACGGTTTCGGGGTAGCCCTGAGGGCAATGTTTTACTTCTGTAGGGAAGGCAGAGTGCGGCATTGTAGTTCTGGATTGGCAAACTGGAGGGCTTGTGGGCCAGTAGTCTGAGGACGGAGTCTGAGAACCCAAGCTAGGCCTAGGTTTCTGGGTGAGGATATGGCAGGCACAATCTACAGACCTCAATAGAGATCTCGTGCATCTGAAGTCAGGGCAAGGATCAGACGATCGCTCAGGTTGGACTTTCTGCCCTGATGGCCCTTTCTTGAAGGGGTTGGATCACGAGGACATGGGGGTTTTCCCACGATGGGAGTTGTGAGAAGCTTCAAACTGCAAAGATTCTTCTGCAGGACAATTGAGACCTGTTGGTTGGCTCCAGGCCAATGATTCCGAGCAGGGTTCTAAGGATGGATGGCTGGGTAGCCCACCTCGCATTCAATTGTCTCCAAGCAACAAGACAGGTTAGATCTGCTGGATGTGGGGGGCAACCGAGGAGGCTGAGTTGAAATGGACTCTCCTGTGGATGTGTCCTAATATGTTTTTGTGTCTATGGAGACCTTGGAATGAAGCGGTGGCCCTGGGGCCCTGAAGGGTTCTCCTAAACAGAGGCTTTGACACAGCTCCAAAGTGCATGTCTCCCATGTGTAGATGAGATTTGTTCTGATGGGTGAGTCAAGAAACACCCATATGCTGGTATTGAAATCCAGGCCTCTGAGGAGAGATGCCTGGAAACCAAAGCAATGGATCCGATTAGTGCCTAGGGGCCTGTTCGTTCCTTTTTACCTCTGGGGACATCAGTCTACGGGTCTGAGTGCAGGTAGGTGCTCAGATGGGCTCAGATTGCCCCTGTTTGTCCTGGGAAGCCACAACTATTGGGATGGCCTCAGGGACTTTGGAGGTTATCCTACTAGTAGGGTTGTGGCCATTGGAATGGGCACATACAATTCCCTTGGAGAGGGCAAGTACAGTCCTCAGGTTTGGCTCCAGGGCCCTGAGCCTGTAGGGTGTGTAGGCCAGAGCTGTTTGGACAGTTGTCTGAAAACACAAACTCGGCTTATGTTTTGGGTCATAGGTATGGCAGGACTGATCTACAGACCATGAGGAGAACAATTCGGGATATGAAAAAAGGGCGAGTGTGAGGCTCTTGCTCAAGTTTTTGTCTCTGGATATCGTGTCACTCATGGTCGTGAAATTGCCGGGTGACTTCATGGGAAATGGACGAGTCTTACTCTCTGGGGGTTTGGTCCCGTCCAAAGAGTTTGGGCTCATTCTGGGGATGGAAGAAGTCCGTTTTGTTGTTGTTGTTGTCGATTTGTTTCATTTTGTTTTTCAACCTCAGATGTCCCACCAAATGAGGGATTCCAGAGTAGATCCCTGGGGTGGGGCGACTGGACAACCAGAAATCTGGTTAAAAATTGGGGACTAGGGATATGTCAAGCCCATTATGACATCTAATGGTCCAGCCACTGAGAGGACTTACTAGAGGACAGGACTCACGCTGAGGTCACAATGCGTGTTTATGCTCTCGTCGCACTCAAGAATGGGCGGGGCCTCAGGGTGAATGCTGGTTTCTCCTACACTGAACGTTGGACAACATGCCAACCACAAGGTTTCTTGCCATGGGTCAGGAAGAGTTCTGATTTCTGCATCACAGTCACCCGTGGGCAGTGATTGGAGATAAGGTCTAGGTTCTGAAGCCTGAAAACTGAGGTAGGGAAGAGATGATGACCTAAGGCCATGGCGGGTCTGATGTGCTCAGCGTGCAGTCAGCTGTTTAGGTGTTGGTCAGCAGGTCCGGGCTCAGATTGTGTCAGACAGTGCATTAGTGCCCAGGTTAGACTATATAATTTGGGTACATTCGAGTGCCATGTAGGTTTATCCTCATTTAAGCTGCCTGGGCTGCTCATTAGGCAATATATTTTTTCTAGAGGGCAGGCAGAGTGCTTCATTGTCGGTCCGGAATTGCCAAACTTGAGGGCTTCGGTGCCAGGAGAGTGAGGACGGAAGTCTGAGAACACAAGCTAGACTTCGGATTCAGGGTGAGGGCACGGCAGGTACCCCCTGAAGATCTGAACCAATATCTCATGCATCTGAAGTCAGGGCGAGGATCCGACGTTGATTCAGGTTGGAGTTTCTGTGCATGACGGCCCCTTCATGAAGGGAGAGGAATCTCGAGGCCATGGAGGTTTTCCACGTTGGGAGATGTGGGATGCCCCCTTCAAGGATTCCTTCTGCGGGACAATTGAGACCTGTTGGACAGCTCCAGGACATCCCATATGGAATGACTCCAGAGCACCGTTCGAGGATGGATGCCTGGGAAGTCCGCCTCGCCTTCCAATTATCTCCTAGCAACAAGACAGTTTAGATCTAATGGATCTGCGGGAGCAACCGGGGTGGCTGAGTTGAAATGCACTTTCCAGAGGATGGTCCTAACGTGTGTTTGTGTCCATGAGGGCCTTGGAATGGGGAGGTGGCACCGGGACCCTGAAGTATTCTCCTTAGCTTTGGCTTAGCTCCCATGCACAAGTTTCCTTGTGGAGACGAGATTTGTTCTGATGGGTGCCTCAGGAAATCCCCTCTGCTGGTATTGGAATGCAGGCTTTTGAGGAGACATGCCTGTAAACCAAAGCAATGGATCCGATAATGGCCTCGGGTCCTATCTGGTTCAATCTTCTTGGTATGAGTGGAGGTAGATGAGTTTAGGTAGTTGCTCAGCCATATCAACCGCCCTTTTTTGTCCCGGGCGACCTACACTATTGGGATGGCCTCAGGGACTTTGGAGGGTTCTCCTAATTTGTACGATTTTTGACAATGGAATGGGCAGAATTCCCTTGGATTCGGTTCGGGCAGTCCTAATGTGTGGCTCCAGGGGCCCCAGCCATGAGGGAGTGTGGCCCAGGACATTGAGGACAGAAGACTGAAAACACAAACTCAGCTTAAGTTTGGAGACGTACGTATGGCACGCCCGATCTACAAAACATGAGATGAACTCTTCAGGATAAGAAGAATGAGCGAATCTGAGGCGCTTGCTCAGGCTTTTGTCTCTGGATTTTGTATCAGCGATCGCCGTGGAATGTCGGGGAGGCCTCATGGGCCATGGACGAATCTTCCTCTCTGTGGATTTGGCCCGATCCCAATTGTTTTTCGTCAATCTGTGGGATGGGAGGACTCCTTTCAGGTTTGTTACCGCAGGTGTCCCAACCAAAAGAGGAATTCCAAAGCAGAGCCCTGGGGAAGAGTGAAGGGACAACCCGAACTATGGTTAAAAATTGGGGCCTAGGGGCATGGCAAGCCCAAAATGCTGTCTCTTCATATAGGCCCAGAGAGGCCTTACCTGAGGACTGGGCTCAGGCTGAGGGTCACAATGTGTGTTTGTGACCTATGTGGCACGCAAGCATGGGCTGGGTCTCATGGGCCACGCTTGTTTCAACTACACTGAACGTTGGACAACATGCCAACCACAAGGTTTCTTGCCATGGGGAAAGAGTTCTGATTTCTGCATCATTTTCAAACCTGGGCAGTGGTTGGAGATAAGGTCTAGGTTCTGGAGCCTGAAAACCGCAGTTGGGAAGAGATGACGACCTAAGGCCATGGCGGGTCCGATGTGCTCAGTGTGCGGCCAGCTGTCTGGGTGGGACCAGGAGGTCCAGGCTCAGGCAGGGTCAGAAGGGGAAATAGTGCCCAGGTCAGCCTATATGTTTGGGGTACAGCCGAATGGCGTGCAGGTTGATCCTCATTTGCGGTTTCGGGGTAGGCCTGAGGGCAATGTTTTACTTCTGTAGGGCAGGCAGAGTGCGGCATTGTAGTTCTGGATTGCCAAACTGGAGGGCTTGTGGGCCAGTAGTCGGAGGACGGAGTCTGAGAACCCAAGCTAGGCCTAGGTTTCTGTGTGAGGATATGGCAAGCACAATCTACAGACCTCAATCGAGATCTCGTGCATCTGAAGTCAGGGCAAGGATCAGACGATCGCTCAGGTTGGACTTTCTGCCCTGATGGCCCTTTCTTGAAGGGGGTTGGATCACGAGGTCATGGAGGTTTTCGCACGATGGGAGTTGTGAGAAGCTCCAAACTGCAAAGATTCTTCTGCAGGACAATTGAGACCTGTTGGTTGGCTCCAGGCCAACGATTCCGAGCAGGGTTCTAAGGATGGATGGCTGGGTAGCCCACCTCGCATTCCAATTGTCTCCAAGCAACAAGACAGGTTAGATCTGCTAGATGTGGGGGGCAACCGAGGAGGCTGAGTTGAAATGGACTCTCCTGTGGATGTGTCCTAATATGTTTTTGTGTCTATGGAGACCTTGGAATGAAGCGGTAGCCCTGGGGCCCTGAAGGGTTCTCTTAAACATAGGCTTTGACACAGCTCCAACGTGCATGTTTCCCATGTGTAGATGAGATTTGTTCTGATGGGTGAGTCAAGAAACAGCCATATGCTGGTATTGAAATCCAGGCCTCTGAGGAGAGATGCCTGGAAACCAAAGCAATGGATCCGATTAGTGCCTAGGGGCCTGTTCGTTCCTTTTTACCTCTGGGGACATCAGTCTACGGGTCTGAGTGCAGGTAGGTGCTCAGATGGGCTCAGATTGCCCCTGTTTGTCCTGGGAAGCCACAACTATTGGGATGGCCTCAGGGACTTTGGAGGTTATCCTACTAGTAGGGTTGTGGCCATTGGAATGGGCACATACAATTCCCTTGGAGAGGGCAAGTACAGTCCTCAGGTTTGGCTCCAGGGCCCTGAGCCTGTAGGGTGTGTAGGCCAGAGCTGTTTGGACAGTTGTCTGAAAACACAAACTCGGCTTATGTTTTGGGTCATAGGTATGGCAGGACTGATCTACAGACCATGAGGAGAACACTTCGTGATATGAAAAAAGGGCGAGTGTGAGGCTCTTGCTCAAGTTTTTGTCTCTGGATATCGTGTCACTTATGGTCGTGAAATTGCCGGGTGACTTCATGGGAAATGGACGAGTCTTACTCTCTGGGGGTTCGGTCCCGTCCAAAGAGTTTGGGGTCATTCTGGGGAAGAAAGAAGTCCGTTTTTTTGTTGTTGTTGTCGATTTGTTTCATTTTGTTTTTCAACCTCAGATGTCCCACCAAATGAGGGATTCCAGAGTAGAGCCCTGGGGTGGGGCGACTGGACAACCAGAAATCTGGTTAAAAAAAGTGGGGACTAGGAACATGTCAAGCCCATTATGACATCTAATGGTCCAGCCACTGAGAGGACTTACTAGAGGACAGGACACACGCTGAGGTCACAATGCGTGTTTATGCTCTCGTCGCACGCAAGAATGGGCGGGGCCTCAGGGTGAATGCTGGTTTTTCCTACACTGAACGTTGGACAACATGCCAACCACAAGGTTTCTTGCCATGGGTCAGGAAGAGTTCTGATTTCTGCATCACAGTCACCCGTGGGCAGTGATTGGAGATAAGGTCTAGGTTCTGAAGCCTGAAAACTGAGGTAGGGAAGAGATGATGACCTAAGGCCATGGCGGGTCTGATGTGCTCAGCGTGCGGTCAGCTGTCTGGGTGTTGGTCAGCAGGTCTGGGCTCAGGTTGTGTCAGACAGTGCATTAGTGCCCAGGTTAGACTATATAATTTGGGTACATTCGAGTGCCGTGTAGGTTTATCCTCATTTAAGCTGCCTGGGCTGCTCATTAGGCAATATATTTTTTCTAGAGGAAATGGCAGAGTGCTTCATTGTCGGTCCGCAATTGCCAAACTTGAGGGCTTCGGGGCCAGGAGAGTGAGGACGGAAGTCTGAGAACACAAGCTAGACTTCGGATTCAGGGTGAGGGCACGGCAGGTACCCCCTGCAGATCTGAACCAACATCTCATGCATCTGAAGTCAGGGCGAGGATCCCACGTTGGCTCAGGTTGGAGTTTCTGTGCATGACGGCCCCTTCATGAAGGGAGAGGAATCTCGAGGCCATGGAGGTTTTCCACGTTGGGAGATGTGGGATGCCCCCTTCAAGGATTCCTTCTGAGGGACAATTGAGACCTGTTGGACAGCTCCAGGACATCCCATATGGAATGACTCCAGAGCACCGTTCCAGGATGGATGCCTGGGAAGTCCGCCTCGCCTTCCAATTGTCTCCTAGCAACAAGACAGTTTAGATCTAATGGATCTGTGGGAGCAACCGGGGTGGCTGAGTTGAAATGCACTTTCCAGAGGATGGGTCCTAACGTGTGTTTGTGTCCATGAGGGCCTTGGAATGGGGAGGTGGCACCAGGACCCTGAAGTATTCTCCTAAGCTTTGGCTTAGCTCCCATGCACAAGTTTCCTTGTGGAGACGAGATTTGTTCTGATGGGTGCCTCAGGAAATCCCCTCTGCTGGTATTGGAATGCAGGCTTTTGAGGAGACATGCCTGTAAACCAAAACAATGGATCCGATAATGGCCTCGGGTCCTGTCTGGTTCAATCTTCTTGGTATGAGTGGAGGTAGATGAGTGGAGGTAGATGCTCAGCCGGTATCAACCGCCCCTTTTTGTCCTGGGCGACCTACACTATTGGGATGGCCTCAGGGACTTTGGAGGGTTCTCCTAATTTGTACGATTTTTGACAATGGAATGGGCAGAATTCCCATGGATTGGGTGGGGGCAGTCCTAATGTGTGGCTCCAGGGGCCCCAGCTGGAGGGAGTGTGGCCCAGGACTTTGAGGACAGAAGACTGAAAACACAAACTCAGCTTAAGTGTGGGGACGTAGGTATGGCACGCCCGATCTACAAACCATGAGAAGAACTCTTCAGGATATGAAGAATGAGCGAGTCTGAGGAGCTTGCTCAGGCTTTTGTCTCTGGATTTTGTTTCAGCGATGGCCTTGGATGTTGGGGAGGTCTCATGGGCCATGGACGAATCTTCCTCTCTGTGGATTTGACCCGATCCCAATTGTTTTTCGTCAATCTGTGGGATGGGAGGACACCTTTCAGGTTTGTTACTCAGGTGTCCCACCAAAAGAGGAATTCCAAAGCAGAGCCCTGGGGAAGAGTGAAGGGACAACCCGAACTATGGTTAAAAATTGGGGACTAGGGGCATGGCAAGCCCAATATGCTGTCTCTTCATATAGGCCCTGAGAGGCCTTACCTGAGGACTGGGCTCAGGCTGAGGGTCACAATGTGTGTTTGTGACCAATGTGGCCCGCAAGCATGGGCTGGGCCTCATGGGCCACGCTTGTTTCAACTACACTGAACGTTGGACAACATGCCAACCACAAGGTTTCTTGCCATGGGGAAAGAGTTCTGATTTCTGCATCATTTTCAACCCTGGGCAGTGGTTGGACATAAGGTCTAGGTTCTGGAGCCTGAAAACCGCAGTTGGGATGAGATGACGACCTAAGGCCATGGTGGGTCCGATGTGCTCAGTGTGCGGCCAGCTGTCTGGGTGGGACCAGGAGGTCCAGGCTCAGGCTGGTCAGAAGAGGAAATAGTGCCCAGGTCAGCCTATATGTTTGGGGTACAGCCGAATGGCGTGCAGGTTGATCCTCATTTGCGGTTTCGGGGTAGCCCAGAGGGCAATGTTTTACTTCTGTAGGGCAGGCAGAGTGCGGTATTGTAGTTCTGGATTGCCCAACTGGAGGGCTTGTGGGCCAGTAGTCTGAGGACGGAGTCTGAGAACCCAAGCTAGGCCTAGGTTTCTGGGTGAGGATATGGCAGGCACAATCTACAGACATCAATCGAGATCTCGTGCATCTGAAGTCAGGGCAAGGATCAGACGATCGCTCAGGTTGGACTTTCTGCCCTGATGGCCCTTTCTTGAAGGGGGTTGGATCACGAGGACATGGGCGTTTTCCCACGATGGGAGTTGTGAGAAGCTCCAAACTGCAAAGATTCTTCTGCAGGACAATTGAGACCTGTTGGTTGTCTCCAGGCCAACGATTCCGAGCAGGGTTCTAAGGATGGATGGATGGGTAGCCCACCTCGCATTCCAATTGTCTCCAAGCAACAAGACAGGTTAGATCTGCTGAATGTGGGGGGCAACCGAGGAGGCTGAGTTGAAATGGACTCTCCTGTGGATGTGTCCTAATATGTTTTTGTGTCTATGGAGACCTTGGAATGAAGCGGTGGCCCTGGGGCCCTGAATGTTTCTCCTAAACAGAGGCTTTGACACAGCTCCAACGTGCATGTTTCCCATGTGTAGATGAGATTTGTTCTGATGGGTGAGTCAAGAAACAGCCATATGCTGGTATTGAAATCCAGGCCTCTGAGGAGAGATGCCTGGAAACCAAAGCAATGGATCCGATTAGTGCCTAGGGGCCTGTTCGTTCCTTTTTACCTCTGGGGACATCAGTCTACGGGTCTGAGTGCAGGTAGGTGCTCAGATGGGCTCAATTGCCCCTGTTTGTCCTGGGAAGCCACAACTATTGGGATGGCCTCAGGGACTTTGGAGGTTATCCTACTAGTAGGGTTGTGGCCATTTGAATGGGCACATACAATTCCCGTGGAGAGGGCAAGTACAGTCCTCAGGTTTGGCTCCAGGGCCCTGAGCCTGTAGGGTGTGTAGGCCAGAGCTGTTTGGACAGTTGTCTGAAAACACAAACTCGGCTTATGTTTTGGGTCATAGGTATGGCATGACTGATCTACAGACCATGAGGAGAACACTTCGGGATATGAAAAAAGGGCGAGTGTGAGGCTCTTGCTCAAGTTTTTGTCTCTGGATATCGTGTCACCCATGGTCGTGAAATTGCCGGGTGACTTCATGGGAAATGGACGAGTCTTACTCTCTGGGGGTTCGGTCCCGTCCAAAGAGTTTGGGGTCATTCTGGGGATGGAAGAAGTCCGTTTTTTTGTTGTTGTCGATTTGTTTCATTTTGTTTTTCAACCTCAGATGTCCCACCAAATGAGGGATTCCAGAGTAGAGCCCTGGGGTGGGGCGACTGGACAACCAGAAATCTGGTTAAAAAAAGTGGGGACTAGGAACAAGTCAAGCCCATTATGACATCTAATGGTCCAGCCACTGAGAGGACTTACTAGAGGACAGGACACACGCTGAGGTCACAATGCGTGTTTATGCTCTCGTCGCACGCAAGAATGGGCGGGGCCTCAGGGTGAATGCTGGTTTTTCCTACACTGAACGTTGGACAACATGCCAACCACAACGTTTCTTGCCATGGGGAAAGAGTTCTGATTTCTGCATCATTTTCAACCCTGGGCAGTGGTTGGACATAAGGTCTAGGTTCTGGAGCCTGAAAACCGCAGTTGGGAAGAGATGACGACCTAAGGCCATGGCGGGTCCGATGTGCTCAGTGTGCGGCCAGCTGTCTGGGTGGGACCAGGAGGTCCAGGCTCAGGCTCGTCAGAAGAGGAAATAGTGCCCAGGTCAGCCTATATGTTTGGGGTACAGCCGAATGGCGTGCAGGTTGATCCTCATTTGCGGTATCGGGGTAGCCCAGAGGGCAATGTTTTACTTCTGTAGGGCAGGCAGAGTGCGGTATTGTAGTTCTGGATTGCCAAACTGGAGGGCTTGGGGGTCAGTAGTCTGAGGACGGAGTCTGAGAACCCAAGCTAGGCCTAGGTTTCTGGGTGAGGATATGGCAGGCACAATCTACAGACATCAATCGAGATCTCGTGCATCTGAAGTCAGGGCAAGGATCAGACGATCGCTCAGGTTGGACTTTCTGCCCTGATGGCCCTTTCTTGAAGGGGGTTGGATCACGAGGACATGGGCGTTTTCCCACGATGGGAGTTGTGAGAAGCTCCAAACTGCAAAGATTCTTCTGCAGGACAATTGAGACCTGTTGGTTGTCTCCAGGCCAACGATTCCGAGCAGGGTTCTAAGGATGGATGGATGGGTAGCCCACCTCGCATTCCAATTGTCTCCAAGCAACAAGACAGGTTAGATCTGCTGGATGTGGGGGGCAACCGAGGAGGCTGAGTTGAAATGGACTCTCCTGTGGATGTGTCCTAATATGTTTTTGTGTCTATGGAGACCTTGGAATGAAGCGGTGGCCGTGGGGCCCTGAATGTTTCTCCTAAACAGAGGCTTTGACACAGCTCCAACGTGCATGTTTCCCATGTGTAGATGAGATTTGTTCTGATGGGTGAGTCAAGAAACAGCCATATGCTGGTATTGAAATCCAGGCCTCTGAGGAGAGATGCCTGGAAACCAAAGCAATGGATCCAATTAGTGCCTAGGGGCCTGTTCGTTCCTTTTTACCTCTGGGGACATCAGTCTACGGGTCTGAGTGCAGGTAGGTGCTCAGATGGGCTCAATTGCCCCTGTTTGTCCTGGGAAGCCACAACTATTGGGATGGCCTCAGGGACTTTGGAGGTTATCCTACTAGTAGGGTTGTGGCCATTTGAATGGGCACATACAATTCCCGTGGAGAGGGCAAGTACAGTCCTCAGGTTTGGCTCCAGGGCCCTGAGCCTGTAGGGTGTGTAGGCCAGAGCTGTTTGGACAGTTGTCTGAAAACACAAACTCGGCTTATGTTTTGGGTCATAGGTATGGCAGGACTGATCTACAGACCATGAGGAGAACACTTCGGGATATGAAAAAAGGGCGAGTGTGAGGCTCTTGCTCAAGTTTTTGTCTCTGGATATCGTGTCACCCATGGTCGTGAAATTGCCGGGTGACTTCATGGGAAATGGACGAGTCTTACTCTCTGGGGGTTCGGTCCCGTCCAAAGAGTTTGGGGTCATTCTGGGGATGGAAGAAGTCCGTTTTTTTGTTGTTGTCGATTTGTTTCATTTTGTTTTTCAACCTCAGATGTCCCACCAAATGAGGGATTCCAGAGTAGAGCCCTGGGGTGGGGCGACTGGACAACCAGAAATCTGGTTAAAAAAAGTGGGGACTAGGAACATGTCAAGCCCATTATGACATCTAATGGTCCAGCCACTGAGAGGACTTACTAGAGGACAGAACACACGCTGAGGTCACAATGCGTGTTTATGCTCTCGTCGCACGCAAGAATGGGCGGGGCCTCAGGGTGAATGCTGGTTTTTCCTACACTGAACGTTGGACAACATGCCAACCACAAGGTTTCTTGCCATGGGTCAGGAAGAGTTCTGATTTCTGCATCACAGTCACCCGTGGGCAGTGATTGGAGATAAGGTCTAGGTTCTGAAGCCTGAAAACTGAGGTAGGGAAGAGATGATGACCTAAGGCCATGGCGGGTCTGATGTGCTCAGCGTGCGGTCAGCTGTCTGGGTGTTGGTCAGCAGGTCTGGGCTCAGGTTGTGTCAGACAGTGCATTAGTGCCCAGGTTAGACTATATAATTTGGGTACATTCGAGTGCCGTGTAGGTTTATCCTCATTTAAGCTGCCTGGGCTGCTCATTAGGCAATATATTTTTTCTAGAGGACATGGCAGAGTGCTTCATTGTCGGTCCGGAATTGCCAAACTTGAGGGCTTCGGGGCCAGGAGAGTGAGGACGGAAGTCTGAGAACACAAGCTAGACTTCGGATTCAGGGTGAGGGCACGGCAGGTACCCCCTGCAGATCTGAACCAACATCTCATGCATCTGAAGTCAGGGCGAGGATCCCACGTTGGCTCAGGTTGGAGTTTCTGTGCATGACGGCCCCTTCATGAAGGGAGAGGAATCTCGAGGCCATGGAGGTTTTCCACGTTGGGAGATGTGGGATGCCCCCTTCAAGGATTCCTTCTGAGGGACAATTGAGACCTGTTGGACAGCTCCAGGACATCCCATATGGAATGACTCCAGAGCACCATTCCAGGATGGATGCCTGGGAAGTCCGCCTCGCCTTCCAATTGTCTCCTAGCAACAAGACAGTTTAGATCTAATGGATCTGTGGGAGCAACCGGGGTGGCTGAGTTGAAATGCACTTTCCAGAGGATGGGTCCTAACGTGTGTTTGTGTCCATGAGGGCCTTGGAATGGGGAGGTGGCACCAGGACCCTGAAGTATTCTCCTAAGCTTTGGCTTAGCTCCCATGCACAAGTTTCCTTGTGGAGACGAGATTTGTTCTGATGGGTGCCTCAGGAAATCCCCTCTGCTGGTATTGGAATGCAGGCTTTTGAGGAGACATGCCTGTAAACCAAAGCAATGGATCCGATAATGGCCTCGGGTCCTGTCTGGTTCAATCTTCTTGGTATGAGTGGGGGTAGATGAGTGGAGGTAGATGCTCAGCCGGTATCAACCGCCCCTTTTTGTCCTGGGCGACCTACACTATTGGGATGGCCTCAGGGACTTTGGAGGGTTCTCCTAATTTGTACGATTTTTGACAATGGAATGGGCAGAATTCCCATGGATTGGGTGGGGGCAGTCCTAATGTGTGGCTCCAGGGGCCCCAGCTGGAGGGAGTGTGGCCCAGGACTTTGAGGACAGAAGACTGAAAACACAAACTCAGCTTAAGTGTGGGGACGTAGGTATGGCACGCCCGATCTACAAACCATGAGAAGAACTCTTCAGGATATGAAGAATGAGCGAGTCTGAGGAGCTTGCTCAGGCTTTTGTCTCTGGATTTTGTTTCAGCGATGGCCGTGGATGTTGGGGAGGTCTCATGGGCCATGGACGAATCTTCCTCTCTGTGGATTTGACCCGATCCCAATTGTTTTTCGTCAATCTGTGGGATGGGAGGACACCTTTCAGGTTTGTTACTCAGGTGGCCCACCAAAAGAGGAATTCCAAAGCAGAGCCCTGGGGAAGAGTGAAGGGACAACCCGAACTATGGTTAAAAATTGGGGACTAGGGGCATGGCAAGCCCAATATGCTGTCTCTTCATATAGGCCCTGAGAGGCCTTACCTGAGGACTGGGCTCAGGCTGAGGGTCACAATGTGTGTTTGTGAGCAATGTGGCCCGCAAGCATGGCCTGGGCCTCATGGGCCACGCTTGTTTCAACTACACTGAACGTTGGACAACATGCCAACCACAAGGTTTCTTGCCATGGGGAAAGAGTTCTGATTTCTGCATCATTTTCAACCCTGGGCAGTGGTTGGAGATAAGGTCTAGGTTCTGGAGCCTGAAAACCGCAGTTGGGAAGAGATGACGACCTAAGGCCATGGCGGGTCCGATGTGCTCAGTGTGCGGCCAGCTGTCTGTGTGGGACCAGGAGGTCCAGGCTCAGGCTGGGTCAGAGGGGAAATAGTGCCCAGGTCAGCCTATATGTTTGGGGTACAGCCGAATGGCGTGCAGGTTGATCCTCATTTGCGGTTTCGGGGTAGCCCTGAGGGCAATGTTTTTCTTCTGTAGGGCAGGCAGAGTGCGGCATTGTAGTTCTGGATTGCCAAACTGGAGGGCTTGTGGGCCAGTAGTCTGAAGATGGAGTCTGAGAACCCAAGCTAGGCCTAGGTTTCTGGGTGAGGATATGGCAGACACAATCTACAGACCTCAATCGAGATCTCGTGCATCTGAAGTCAGGGCAAGGATCAGACGATCGCTCAGGTTGGACTTTCTGCCCTGATGGCCCTTTCTTGAAGGGGGTTGGATCACGAGGACATGGGGGTTTTCGCAAGATGGGAGTTGTGAGAAGCTCCAAACTGCAAAGATTCTTCTGTAGGACAATTGAGACCTGTTGGTTGGCTCTAGGCCAACGATTCCGAGCAGGGTTCTAAGGATGGATGGCTGGGTAGCCCACCTCGCATTCCAATTGTCTCCAAGCAACAAGACAGGTTAGATCTGCTGAATGTGGGGGGCAACCGAGGAGGCTGAGTTGAAATGGACTCTCCTGTGGATGTGTCCTAATATGTTTTTGTGTCTATGGAGACCTTGGAATGAAGCGGTGGCCCTGGGGCCCTGAAAGGTTCTCCTAAACAGAGGCTTTGACACAGCTCCAACGTGCATGTTTCCCATGTGTAGATGAGATTTGTTCTGATGGGTGAGTCAAGAAACAGCCATATGCTGGTATTGAAATCCAGGCCTCTGAGGAGAGATGCCTGGAAACCAAAGCAATGGATCCGATTAGTGCCTAGGGGCCTGTTCGTTCCTTTTTACCTCTGGGGACATCAGTCTACGGGTCTGAGTGCAGGTAGGTGCTCAGATGGGCTCAATTGCCCCTGTTTGTCCTGGGAAGCCACAACTATTGGGATGGCCTCAGGGACTTTGGAGGTTATCCTACTAGTAGGGTTGTGGCCATTTGAATGGGCACATACAATTCCCGTGGAGAGGGCAAGTACAGTCCTCAGGTTTGGCTCCAGGGCCCTGAGCCTGTAGGGTGTGTAGGCCAGAGCTGTTTGGACAGTTGTCTGAAAACACAAACTCGGCTTATGTTTTGGGTCATAGGTATGGCAGGACTGATCTACAGACCATGAGGAGAACACTTCGGGATATGAAAAAAGGGCGAGTGTGAGGCTCTTGCTCAAGTTTTTGTCTCTGGATATCGTGTCACCCATGGTCGTGAAATTGCCGGGTGACTTCATGGGAAATGGACGAGTCTTACTCTCTGGGGGTTCGGTCCCGTCCAAAGAGTTTGGGGTCATTCTGGGGATGGAAGAAGTCCGTTTTTTTGTTGTTGTCGATTTGTTTCATTTTGATTTTCAACCTCAGATGTCCCACCAAATGAGGGATTCCAGAGTAGAGCCCTGGGGTGGGGTGACTGGACAACCAGAAATCTGGTTAAAAATTGGGGACTAGGGACATGTCAAGCCCATTATGACATCTAATGTTCCAGCCACTGAGAGGACTTACTAGAGGACAGGACTCACGCTGAGTTCACAGTGCGTGTTTATGCTCTCGTCGCACACAAGAATGGGCGGGGCCTCAGGATGAATGCTGGTTTCTCCTACACTGAACGTTGGACAACATGCCAACCACAAGGTTTCTTGCCATGGGTTAGGAAGAGTTCTGATTTCTGCATCACAGTCACCCGTGGGCTGTGATTGGAGATAAGGTCTAGGTTCTGAAGCCTGAAAACTGAGGTAGGGAAGAGATGATGACCTAAGGCCATGGCGGGTCTGATGTGCTCAGCGTGTAGTCAGCTGTCTGGCTGTTGGTCAGCAGGTCCGAACTCAGGTTGTGTCAGACAGTGAATTAGTGCCCAGGTTAGACTATATAATTTGGGTACATTCGAGTGCCGTGTAGGTTTATCCTCATTTAAGCTGCCTGGGCTGCTCATTAGGCAATATATTTTTTCTAGAGGGCAGGCAGAGTGCTTCATTGTCGGTCCGGAATTGCCAAACTTGAGGGATTCGGGGCCAGGAGAGTGAGGACGGAAGTCTGAGAACACAAGCTAGACTTTGGATTCAGGGTGAGGGCACGGCAGGTACCCCCTGCAGATCTGAACCAATATCTCATGCATCTGAAGTCAGGGCGAGGATCCGACGTTGGCTCAGGTTGGAGTTTCTGTGCATGACGGCCCCTTCATGAAGGGAGTGGAATCTCGAGGCCATGGATGTTTTCCACGTTGGGAGATTTGGGATGCCTCCTTCAAGGATTCCTTCTGCGGGACAATTGAGACCTGTTGGACAGCTCCAGGACATCCCATATGGTATGACTCCAGAGCACCGTTCCAGGATGGATGCCTGTGAAGTCCGCCTCGCCTTCCAATTGTCTCTTAGCAACAAGACAGTTTAGATCTAATGGATCTGCGGGAGCAACCGGGGTGGCTGAGTTGAAATGCACTTTCCAGAGAATGGGTCCTAACGTGTGTTTGTGTCCATGATGGCCTTGGAATGGGGAGGTGGCACCGGGACTCTGAAGTATTCTCCTAAGCTTTGGCATAGCTCCCATGCACAAGTTTCCTTGTGGAGACGAGATTTGTTCTGATGGGTGCCTCAGGAAATCCCCTCTGCTGGTATTGGAATCCAGGCTTTTGAGGAGACATGCCTGTAAACCAAAGCAATGGATCCGATAATGGCCTCGGGTCCTGTCTGGTTCAATCTTCTTGGTATGAGTGGAGGTAGATGAGTGGAGGTAGATGCTCAGCCGGTATCAACCGCCCTTTTTTGTCCCGGGCGACCTACACTATTGGGATGGCCCCAGGGACTTTGGAGGGTTCTCCTAATTTGTACGATTTTTGACAATGGAATGGGCAGAATTCCCATGGATTGGGTGGGGGCAGTCCTAATGAGTGGCTCCAAGGCCCCAGCCTGGAGGGAGTGTGGCCCAGGACTTTGAGGACAGAAGACTGAAAACACAAAATCAGCTTAAGTTTGGGGACGTAGGTATGGCACGCCCGATCTACAAACCCTGAGAAGAACTCTTCAGGATATGAAGAATGAGCGAGTCTGAGGCGCTTGCTCAGGCGTTTGTCTCTGACTTTTGTTTCAGCGATGGCCGTGGAATGTTGGGGAGATCTCATGGGCCATGGACTAATCTTCCTCTCTGTGGATTTGGCCCGATCCCAATTGTTTTTCGTCAATCTGTGGGATGGGAGGACTCCTTTCAGGTTTGTTACCTCAGGTGTCCCACCAAAAGAAGAATTCCAAAGCAGAGCCCTGGGGAAGAGTGAAGGGACAACCCGAACTATGGTTAAAAATTGGGGCCTAGGGGCATGGCAAGCCCAATATGCTGTCTCTTCATATAGGCCCTGAGAGGCCTTACCTGAGGACTGGGCTCAGGCTGAGGGTCACAATGTGTGTTTGTGACCAATGTGGCCCGCAAGCATGGGCTGGGCCTCATGGGCCACGCTTGTTTCAACTACCCTGAACGTTGGACAACATGCCAACCACAAGGTTTCTTGCCATGGGGAAAGAGTTCTGATTTCTGCATCATTTTCAACCCTGGGCAGTGGTTGGACATAAGGTCTAGGTTCTGGAGCCTGAAAACCGCAGTTGGGAAGAGATGACGACCTAAGGCCATGGCGGGTCCGATGTGCTCAGTGTGCGGCCAGCTGTCTGGGTGGGACCAGGAGGTCCAGGCTCATGCTGGTCAGAAGAGGAAATAGTGCCCAGGTCAGCCTATATGTTTGGGGTACAGCCGAATGGCGTGCAGGTTGATCCTCATTTGCGGTTTCGGGGTAGCCCAGAGGGCAATGTTTTACTTCTGTAGGGCAGGCAGAGTGCGGTATTGTAGTTCTGGATTGCCAAACTGGAGGGCTTGGGGGTCAGTAGTCTGAGGACGGAGTCTGAGAACCCAAGCTAGGCCTAGGTTTCTGGGTGAGGATATGGCAGGCACAATCTACAGACCTCAATAGAGATCTCGTGCATCTGAAGTCAGGGCAAGGATCAGACGATCGCTCAGGTTGGACTTTCTGCCCTGATGGCCCTTTCTTGAAGGGGGTTGGATCACGAGGACATGGGCGTTTTCCAACGATGGGAGTTGTGAGAAGCTCCAAACTGCAAAGATTCTTCTGCAGGACAATTGAGACCTGTTGGTTGGCTCCAGGCCAACGATTCCGAGCAGGGTTCTAAGGATGGATGGATGGGTAGCCCACCTCGCATTCCAATTGTCTCCAAGCACCAAGACAGGTTAGATCTGCTGGATGTGGGGGGCAACCGAGGAGGCTGAGTTGAAATGGACTCTCCTGTGGATGTGTCCTAATATGTTTTTGTGTCTATGGAGACCTTGGAATGAAGCGGTGGCCCTGGGGCCCTGAATGTTTCTCCTAAACAGAGGCTTTGACACAGCTCCAACGTGCATGTTTCCCATGTGTAGATGAGATTTGTTCTGATGGGTGAGTCAAGAAACAGCCATATGCTGGTATTGAAACCCAGGCCTCCGAGGAGAGATGCCTGGAAACCAAAGCAATGGATCCGATTAGTGCCTAGGGGCCTGTTCGTTCCTTTTTACCTCTGGGGACAACAGTCTACGGGTCTGAGTGCAGGTAGGTGCTCAGATGGGCTCAGATTGCCCCTGTTTGTCCTGGGAAGCCACAACTATTGGGATGGCCTCAGGGACTTTGGAGGTTATCCTACTAGTAGGGTTGTGGCCATTGGAATGGGCACATACAATTCCCTTGGAGAGGGCAAGTACAGTCCTCAGGTTTGGCTCCAGGGCCCTGAGCCTGTAGGGTGTGTAGGCCAGAGCTGTTTGGACAGTTGTCTGAAAACACAAACTCGGCTTATGTTTTGGGTCATAGGTATGGCAGGACTGATCTACAGACCATGAGGAGAACACTTCGGGATATGAAAAAAGGGCGAGTGTGAGGCTCTTGCTCAAGTTTTTGTCTCTGGATATCGTGTCACTCATGGTCGTGAAATTGCCGGGTGACTTCATGGGAAATGGACGAGTCTTACTCTCTGGGGGTTCGGTCCCGTCCAAAGAGTTTGGGGTCATTCTGGGGATGGAAGAAGTCCGTTTTTTTGTTGTTGTCGATTTGTTTCATTTTGTTTTTCAACCTCAGATGTCCCACCAAATGAGGGATTCCAGAGTAGAGCCCTGGGGTGGGGCGACTGGACAACCAGAAATCTGGTTAAAAATTGGGGACTAGGGACATGTCAAGCCCATTATGACATCTAATGGTCCAGCCACTGAGAGGACTTACTAGAGGACAGGACTCACGCTGAGGTCACAGTGCGTGTTTATGCTCTCGTCGCACACAAGAATGGGCGGAGCCTCAGGGTGAATGCTGGTTTCTCCTACACTGAACGTTGGACAACATGCCAACCACAAGGTTTCTTGCCATGGGTCAGGAAGAGTTCTGATTTCTGCATCACAGTCACCCGTGGGCAGTGATTAGAGATAAGGTCTAGGTTCTGAAGCCTGAAAACTGAGGTAGGGAAGAGATGATGACCTAAGGCCATGGCGGGTCTGATGTGCTCAGCGTGCGGTCAGTAGTCTGGGTGTTGGTCAGCAGGTCTGGGCTCAGGTTGTGTCAGACAGTGCATTAGTGCCCAGGTTAGACTATATAATTTGGGTACATTCGAGTGCCGTGTAGGTTTATCCTCATTTAAGCTGCCTGGGCTGCTCATTAGGCAATATATTTTTTCTAGAGGACATGGCAGAGTGCTTCATTGTCCGTCCGGAATTGCCAAACTTGAGGGCTTCGGGGCCAGGAGAGTGAGGACGGAAGTCTGAGAACACAAGCTAGACTTCGGATTCAGGGTGAGGGCACGGCAGGTACCCCCTGCAGATCTGAACCAACATCTCATGCATCTGAAGTAAGGGCGAGGATCCGACGTTGGCTCAGGTTGGAGTTTCTGTGCATGACGGCTCCTTCATGAAGGGAGAGGAATCTCGAGGCCATGGAGGTTTTCCAAGTTGGGAGATGTGGGATGCCCCCTTCAAGGATTCCTTCTGAGGGACAATTGAGACCTGTTGGACAGCTCCAGGACATCCCATATGGAATGACTCCAGAGCACCGTTCCAGGATGGATGCCTGGGAAGTCCGCCTCGCCTTCCAATTGTCTCCTAGCAACAAGACAGTTTAGATCTAATGGATCTGCGGGAGCAACCGGGGTGGCTGAGTTGAAATGCACTTTCCAGAGGATGGGTCCTAACGTGTGTTTGTGTCCATGAGGGTCTTGGAATGGGGAGGTGGCACCAGGACCCTGAAGTATTCTCCTAAGCTTTTGCTTAGCTCCCATGCACAAGTTTCCTTGTGGAGACGAGATTTGTTCTGATGGGTGCCTCAGAAAATCCCCTCTGCTGGTATTGGAATCCAGGCTTTTGAGGAGACATGCCTGTAAACCAAAGCAATGGATCTGATAATGGCCTCGGGTCCTGTCTGGTTCAATCTTCTTGGTATGAGTGGAGGTAGATGAGTGGAGGTAGATGCTCAGCCGGTATCAACCGCCCTTTTTTGTCCTGGGCGACCTACACTATTGGGATGGCCTCAGGGACTTTGGAGGGTTCTCCTAATTTGTACGATTTTTGACAATGGAATGGGCAGAATTCCCATGGATTGGGTGGGGGCAGTCCTAATGTGTGGCTCCAGGGGCCCCAGCCTGGAGGGAGTGTGGCCCAAGATTTTGAGGACAGAAGACTGAAAACACAAACTCAGCTTATGTTTGGGGACGTAGGTATGGCACGCCCGATCTACAAACCATGAGAAGAACTCTTCAGGATATGAAGAATGAGCGAGTCTGAGGCGCTTGCTCAGGCTTTTGTCTCTGACTTTTGTTTCAGCCATGGCCGTGGAATGTTGGGGAGGTCTCATGGGCCATGGCTGAATCTTCTTCTCTGTGGATTTGGCCCGATCCCAATTGTTTTTCGTCCATCTGTGGGATGGGAGGACTCCTTTCAGGTTTGTTACCTCAGGTGTCCCACCAAAAGAGGAATTCCAAAGCAGAGCCCTGGGGAAGAGTGAAGGGACAACCCGAACTATGGTTAAAAATTGGGGCCTAGGGGCATGGCAAGCCCAATATGCTGTCTCTTCATATAGGCCCTGAGAGGCCTTACATGAGGACTGGGCTCAGGCTGAGGGTCTCAATGTGTGTTTGTGACCAATGTGGGCCGCAAGCATGGGCTGGGCCTCATGGGCCACGCTTGTTTCAACTACACTGAACGTTGGACAACATGCCAACCACAAGGTTTCTTGCCATGGGGAAAGAGTTCTGATTTCTGCATCATTTTCAACCCTGGGCAGTGGTTGGAGATAAGGTCTAGGTTCTGGAGCCTGAAAACCGCAGTTGGGAAGAGATGACGACCTAAGGCCATGGCGGTTCCGATGTGCTCAGTGTGCGGCCAGCTGTCTGGGTGGGACCAGGAGGTCCAGGCTCAGGCTGGGTCAGAAGGGGAAATAGTGCCCAGGTCAGCCTATATGTTTGGGGTACAGCCGAATGGCGTGCAGGTTGATCCTCACTTGCGGTTTCGGGGTAGCATTGAGGGCAATGTTTTAATTCTGTAGGGCAGGCAGAGTGAGGCATTGTAGTTCTGGATTGCCAAACTGGAGGGCTTGTGGGCCAGTAGTCTGAGGACGGAGTCTGAGAACCCAAGCTAGGCCTAGGTTTCTGGGTGAGGATATGGCAGGCACAATCTACAGACCTCAATCGAGAACTCGTGCATCTGAAGTCAGGGCAAGGATCAGACGATCGCTCAGGTTGGACTTTCTGCCCTGATTTCCCATTCTTGAAGGGGGTTGGATCACGAGGACATGGGGGTTTTCGCGCGATGGGAGTTGTGAGAAGCTCCAAACTTCAAAGATTCTTCTGCAGGACAATTGAGACCTGTTGGTTGGCTCCAGGCCAATGATTCCGAGCAGGGTTCTAAGGATGGATGGCTGGGTAGCCCACCTCGCATTCCAATTGTCTCCAAGCAACAAGACAGGTTAGATCTGCTGGATGTGGGGGGCAACCGAGGAGGCTGAGTTGAAATGGAATCTCCTGTGGATGTGTCCTAATATGTTTTTGTGTCTATGGAGACCTTGGAATGAAGCGGTGGACCTGGGGCCCTGAAGGGTTCTCCTAAACAGAGGCTTTGACACAGCTCCAACGTGCATGTTTCCCATGTGTAGATGAGATTTGTTCTGATGGGTGAGTCAAGAAACAGCCATATGCTGGTATTGAAATCCAGGCCTCTGAGGAGAGATGCCTGGAAACCAAAGCAATGGATCCGATTAGTGCCTAGGGGCCTGTTCGTTCCTTTTTACCTCTGGGGACATCAGTCTACGGGTCTGAGTGCAGGTAGGTGCTCAGATGGGCTCAGATTGCCCCTGTTTGTCCTGGGAAGCCACAACTATTGGGATGGCCTCAGGGACTTTGGAGGTTGTCCTACTAGTAGGGTTGTGGCCATTGGAATGGGCACATACAATTCCCTTGGAGAGGGCAAGTACAGTCCTCAGGTTTGGCTCCAGGGCCCTGAGCCTGTAGGGTGTGTAGGCCAGAGCTGTTTGGACAGTTGTCTGAAAACACAAACTCGGCTTATGTTTTGGATCATAGGTATGGCAGGACTGATCTGCAGACCATGAGGAGAACACTTCGGGATATGAAAAAAGGGCGAGTGTGAGGCTCTTGCTCAAGTTTTTGTCTCTGGATATCGTGTCACTCATGGTCGTGAAATTGCCAGGTGACTTCATGGGAAATGGACGAGTCTTACTCTCTGGGGGTTCGGTCCCATCCAAAGAGTTTGGGGTCATTCTGGGGATGGAAGAAGTCCGTTTTTTTGTTGTTGTCGATTTGTTTCATTTTGTTTTTCAACCTCAGATGTCCCACCAAATGAGGAATTCCAGAGTAGAGCCCTGGGTTGGGTCGACTGGACAACCAGAATTCTGGTAAAAATTGGGGACTAGGGATATGTCAAGGCCATTATGACATCTAATGGTCCAGCCACTGAGAGGACTTACTAGAGGACAGGACTCACGCTGAGGTCACAATGCGTGTTTATGCTCTCCTCGCACTCAAGAATGGGCGGGGCCTCAGGGTGAATGCTGGTTTCTCCTACACTGAACGTTGGACAACATGCCAACCACAAGGTTTCTTGCCATGGGTCAGGAAGAGTTCTGATTTCTGCATCACAGTCACCCGTGGGCAGTTATTGGAGATAAAGTCTAGGTTCTGAAGCCTGAAAACTGAGGTAGGGAAGAGATGATGACCTAAGGCCATGGCGGGTCTGATGTGCTCAGCGTGCGGTCAGCTGTCTGGGTGTTGGTCAGCATGTCCGGGCTCAGGTTGTGTCAGACAGTGCATTAGTGCCCAGGTTAGACTATATAATTTGGGTACATTCGAGTGCCGTGTAGGTTTATCCTCATTTAAGCTGCCTGGGCTGCTCATTAGGCAATATATTTTTTCTAGACGGCAGGCAGAGTGCTTCATTGTCGGTCTGGAATTGCCAAACTTGAGGGCTTCGGGGCCAGGAGAGTGCGGACGGAAGTCTGAGAACACAAGCTAGACTTCGGATTCAGGGTGAGGGCACGGCAGGTACCCCCTGCAGATCTGAACCAATATCTCATGCATCTGAAGTCAGGGCGAGGATCCGACGTTGGCTCAGGTTGGAGTTTCTGTGCATGACGGCCCCTTCATGAAGGGAGCGGAATCTCGAGGCCATGGAGGTTTTCCACGTTGGGAGATGTGGGATGCCCCCTTCAAGGATTCCTTCTGCGGGACAATTGAGACCTGTTGGACAGCTCCAGGACATCCCATATGGAATGACTCCAGAGCACCGTTCGAGGATGGATGCCTGGGAAGTCCGCCTCACCTTCCAATTGTCTCCTACAACAAGACAGTTTAGATCTAATGGATCTGCGGGAGCAACCGGGGTGGCTGAGTTGAAATGCACTTTCCAGAGGATGGGTCCTAACGTGTGTTTGTGTCCATGAGGGCCTTGGAATGGGGAGGTGGCACCGGGACCCTGAAGTATTCTCCTAAGCTTTGGCATAGCTCCCATGCACAAGTTTCCTTGTGGAGACGAGATTTGTTCTGATGAGTGCCTCAGGAAATCCCCTCTGCTGGTATTGGAATCCAGGCTTTTGAGGAGACATGCCTGTAAACCAAAGCAATGGATCCGATAATGGCCTCGGGTCCTGTCTGCTTCAATCTTCTTGGTATGAGTGGAGGTAGATGAGTGGAGGTAGATGCTCAGCCGGTATCAACCGCCCTTTTTTGTCCCGGGCGACCTACACTATTGGGATGGCCTCAGGGACTTTGGAGGGTTCTCCTAATTTGTACGATTTTTGACAATGGAATGGGCAGAATTCCCATGGATTGGGTGGGGGCAGTCCTAATGTGTGGCTCCAGGGGCCCCAGCCTGGAGGGAGTGTGGCCCAGGACTTTGAGGACAGAAGACTGAAAACACAAACTCAGCTTAAGTTTGGGGACGTAGGTATGGCACGCCCGATCTACAAATCATGAGAAGAACTCTTCAGGATATGAAGAATGAGCGAGTCTGAGGCGCTTGCTCAGGCTTTTGTCACTGGATTTTGTTTCAGCGATGGCCGTGGAATGTTGTGGAGGTCTCATGGGCCATGGACGAATCTTCCTCTCTGTGGATTTGGCCCGATCCCAATTGTTTTTCGTCAATATGTGGGATGGGAGGACTCCTTTCAGGTTTGTTACCTCAGGTGTCCCACCAAAAGAGGAATTCCAAAGCAGAGTCCTGGGGAAGAGTGAAGGGACAACCCGAACTATGGTTAAAAATTGCGGCCTAGGGGCATGGCAAGCCCAATATGCTGTCTCTTCATATAGGCCCTGAGAGGCCTTACCTGAGGACTGGGCTCAGGCTGAGGGTCACAATGTGTGTTTGTGAGCAATGTGGCCCGCAAGCATGGGCTGGGCCTCATGGGCCACGCTTGTTTCAACTACACTGAACGTTGGACAACATGCCAACCACAAGGTTTCTTGCCATGGGAAAGAGTTCTGATTTCTCCATCATTTTCAACCCTGGGCAGTGGTTGGAGATAAGGTCTAGGTTCTGGAGCCAGAAAACCGCAGTTGGGAAGAGATAACGACCTAAGGCCATGGCGTGTCCGATGTGCTCAGTGTGCGGCCAGCTGTCTGGGTGGGACCAGGAGTTCCAGGTTCAGGCTGGGTCAGAAGGGGAAATAGTGCCCAGGTCAACCTATATGTTTGGGGTACAGCCGAATGGCGTGCAGGTTGATCCTCATTTGGGGATTCGGGGTAGCCCTGAGGGCAATGTTTTACTTCTGTAGGGCAGGCAGTGTGCGGCATTGTAGTTCTGGATTGCCAAAATGGAGGGCCTGTGGGCCAGTAGTCTGAGGACGGAGTCTGAGAACCCAAGCTAAGCCTAGGTTTCTGGGTGAGGATATGGCAGGCACAATCTACAGACCTCAATAGAGATCTCGTGCATCTGAAGTCAGGGCAAGGATCAGACGATCGCTCATTTTGGACTTTCTGCCCTGATGGCCCTTTCTTGAAGGGGGTTGGATCACGAGGACATGGGGGTTTTCCCACGATGGGAGTTGTGAGAAGCTCCAAACTGCAAAGATTCTTCTGCAGGACAATTGAGACCTGTTGGTTGGCTCCAGGCCAACGATTCCGAGCAGGGTTCTAAGGATGGATGGCTGGGTAGCCCACCTCGCATTCCAATTGTCTCCAAGCAACAAGACAAGTTAGATCTGCTGGATGTGGGGGGCAACCGAGGAGGCTGAGTTGAAATAGACTCTCCTGGGGATGTGTCCTAATATGTTTTTGTGTCTATGGAGACCTTGGAATGAAGCGGTGGCCCTGGGGCCCTGAAGGGTTCTCCTAAACAGAGGCTTTGACACAGCTCCAATGCGCATGTTTCCCATGTGTAGATGAGATTTGTTCTGATGGGTGAGTCAAGAAACAGCCATATGCTGGTATTGAAATCCAGGCCTCTGAGGAGAGATGCCTGGAAACCAAAGCAATGGATCCGATTAGTGCCTAGGGGCCTGTTCGTTCCTTTTTACCTCTGGGGACATCAGTCTACGGGTCTGAGTGCACGTAGGTGCTCAGATGGGCTCAGATTGCCCCTGTTTGTCCTGGGAAGCCACAACTATTGGGATGGCCTCAGGGACTTTGGAGGTTATCCTACTAGTAGGGTTGTGGCCATTGGAATGGGCACATACAATTCCCTTGGAGAGGGCAAGTACAGTCCTCAGGTTTGGCTCCAGGGCCCTGAGCCTGTAGGGTGTGTAGGCCAGAGCTGTTTGGACAGTTGTCTGAAAACACAAACTCGGCTTATGTTTTGGGTCATAGGTATGGCAGGACTGATCTACAGACCATGAGGAGAACACTTCGGGATATGAAAAAAGGGCGAGTGTGAGGCTCTTGCTCAAGTTTTTGTCTCTGGATATCGTGTCACTCATGGTCGTGAAATTGCCGGGTGACATCATGGGAAAAGGACGAGTCTTACTCTCTGGGGGTTCGGTCCCGTCCAAAGAATTTGGGGTCATTTTGGGGATGGAAGAAGTCCGTTTTTTTGTTGTTGTTGTCGATTTGTTTCATTTTGTTTTTCAACCACAGATGTCCCACCAAATGAGGGATTCCATAGTAGAGCCCTGGGGTGGGGTGACTGGACAACCAGAAATCTGGTTAAAAATTGGGGACTAGGGACATGTCAAGCCCATTATGACATCTAATGGTCCAGCCACTGAGAGGACTTACTAGAGGACAGGACTCACGCTGAGGTCACAATGCGTGTTTATGCTCTCGTCGCACTCAAGAATGGGCGGGGCCTCAGGGTGAATGCTGGTTTCTCCTACACTGAACGTTGGACAACATGCCAACCACAAGGTTTCTTGCCATGGGTCAGGAAGAGTTCTGATTTCTGCATCACAGTCACCCGTGGGCAGTGATTGGAGATAAGGTCTAGGTTCTGAAGCCTGAAAACTAAGGTAGGGAAGAGATGATGACCTAAGGCCATGGCGGGTCTGATGTGCTCAGCGTGCGGTCAGGTGTCTGGGTGTTGATCAGCAGGTCCGGGCTCAGGTTGTGTCAGACAGTGCATTATTGCCCAGGTTAGACTATATAATTTGGGTACATTCGAGTGTCGTGTAGGTTTATCTTCATTTAAGCTGCCTGGGCTGCTCATTAGGCAATATATTTTTTCTAGAGGGCAGGCAGAGTGCTTCATTGTCGGTCCGGAATTGCCAAACTTGAGGGCTTCGGGGCCAGGAGAGTGAGGACGGAAGTCTGAGAACACAAGCTAGTCTTCGGATTCAGGGTGAGGGCACGGCAGGTACCCCCTGCAGATCTGAACCAACATCTCATGCATCTGAAGTCAGGGCGAGGATCCGACGTTGGCTCAGGTTGGAGTTTCTGTGCATGACGGCCCCTTCATGAAGGGAGCGGAATCTCGAGGCCATGGAGGTTTTCCACGTTGGGAAATGTGGGATGCCCCCTTCAAGGATTCCTTCTGCGGGACAATTGAGTCCTGTTGGACAGCTCCAGGACATCCCATATGGAATGACTCCAGAGCACCGTTCGAGGATGGATGCCTGGGAAGTCCGCCTCGCCTTCCAATTGTCTCCTAGCAACAAGACAGTTTAGATCTAATGGATCTGCGGGAGCAACCGGGGTGGCTGAGTTGAAATGCACTTTCCAGAGGATGGGTCCTAACGTGTGTTTGTGTCCATGAGGGCCTTGGAATGGGGAGGTGGCACCGGGACCCTGAAGTATTCTCCTTAGGTTTGGCTTAGCTCCCATGCACAAGTTTCCTTGTGGAGACGAGATTTGTTCTGATGGGTGCCTCAGGAAATCCACTCTGCTGGTATTGGAATCCAGGCTTTTGAGGAGACATGCCTGTAAACCAAAGCAATGGATCCGATAATGGCCTCGGGTCCTGTCTGGTTCAATCTTCTTGGTATGAGTGGAGGTAGATGAGTGGAGGTAGATGCTCAGCCGGTATCAACCGCCCTTTTTTGTCCCGGGCGACCTACACTATTGGGATGGCCTCAGGGACTTTGGAGGGTTCTCCTAATTTGTACGATTTTTACAATGGAACGGGCAGAATTCCCATGATTGGGTGGGGGCAGTCCTAATGTGTGGCTCCAGGGGCCCCAGCCTGGAGGAGGTGTGGCCCAGGACTTTGAGGACAGAAGACTGAAAACAAAAACTCAGCTTAAGTTTGGGGACGTATGTATGGCACGCCCGATCTACAAACCATGAGAAGAACTCTTCAGGATATGAAGAATGAGCGAGTCTGAGGCGCTTGCTCAGGCTTTTGTCTCTGGATTTTGTTTCAGCGATGGCCGTGGAATGTTGGGGAGGTCTCATGGGCCATGGACGAAATTTCCTCTCTGTGGATTTGGCCCGATCCCAATTGTTTTTCGTAAATCTGTGGGATGGGAGGACTCCTTTCAGGTTTGTTACCTCAGGTGTCCCACCAAAAGAGGAATTCCAAAGCAGAGTCCAGGGGAAGAGTGATGGGACAACCCGAACTATGGTTAAAAATTGCGGCCTAGGGGCATGGCAAGCCCAATATGTTGTCTCTTCATATAGGCCCTGAGAGGCCTTACCTGAGGACTGTGCTCAGGCTGAGGGTCACAATGAGTGTTTGTGACCAATGTGGCCCGCAAGCATGGGCTGGGCCTCATGGGCCACGCTTGTTTCAACTACACTGAACGTTGGACAACATGCCAAGCACAAGGTGTCTTGCCATGGGTAAAGAGTTCTGATTTCTGCATCATTTTCAACCCTGGGCAGTGGTTGGAGATAAGGTCTAGGTTCTGGAGCCTGAAAACCGCAGTTGGGAAGAGATGACTACCTAAGGCCATGGCGGGTCCGATGTGCTCAGTGTGCGGCCAGCTGTCTGGGTGGGACCAGGAGGTCCATGCTCAGGCTGGGTCAGAAGGGGAAATAGTGCCCAGGTCAGCCCATATGTTTGGGGTACAGCCGAATGGCGTGCAGGTTGATCCTCATTAGCGGTTATGTAGCCCTGAGGGCAATATTTTACTTCTGTAGGGCAGGCAGAGTGCGGCATTGTAGTTCTGGATTGCCCAACTGGAGGGCTTGTGGGCCAGTAGTCTGAGGACGGAGTCTGAGAACCCAAGCTAGGCCTAGGTTTCTGGGTGAGGATATGGCAGGCACAATCTACAGACCTCAATCGAGATCTCGTGCATCTGAAGTCAGGGCAAGGATCAGACGATCGCTCAGGTTGGACTTTCTGCCCTGATGGCCCTTTCTTGAAGGGGGTTGGATCACGAGGACATGGGGGTTTTCCCACGATGGGAGTTTTGAGAAGCTCCAAACTGCAAAGATTCTTCTGCAGGACAATTGAGACCTGTTGGTTGGCTCCAGGCCAACGATTCCGAGCAGGGTTCTAAGGATGGATGGCTGGGTAGCCCACCTCGCATTCCAATGGTCTCCAAGCAACAAGACAGGTTAGATCTGCTGGATGTGGGGGGCAACCGTAGAGGCTGAGTTGAAATGGACCCTCCTGTGGATGTGTCCTAATATGTTTTTGTGTCTATGGAGACCTTGGAATGAAGCGGTGGCCCTGGGGCCCTAAAGGGTTCCCCTAAACAGAGGCTTTGACACAGCTCCAACGTGCATGTTTCCCATGTGTAGATGAGATTTGTTCTGATGGGTGAGGCAAGAAACAGCCATATGCTGATATTGAAATCCAGGCCTCTGAGGAGAGATGCCTGGAAACCAAAGCAATGGATCCGATTAGTGCCTAGGGGCCTGTTCGTTCCTTTTTACCTCTGGGGACATCAGTCTACGGGTCTGAGTGCAGGTAGGTGCTCAGATGGGCTCAGATTGCCCCTGTTTGTCCTGGGAAGCCACAACTATTGGGATGGCCTCAGGGACTTTGGAGGTTGTCCTACTAGTAGGGTTGTGGCCATTGGAATGGGCACATACAATTCCCTTGGAGAGGGCAAGTACAGTCCTCAGGTTTGGCTCCAGGGCCCTGAGCCTGTAGGGTGTGTAGGCCAGAGCTGTTTGGACAGTTGTCTGAAAACACAAACTCGGCTTATGTTTTGGGTCATAGGTATGGCAGGACTGATCTACAGACCATGAGGAGAACACTTCGGGATATGAAAAAAGGGCGAGTGTGAGGCTCTTGCTCAAGTTTTTGTCTCTGCATATCGTGTCACTCATGGTCGTGGAATTGCCGGGTGACATCATGGGAAATGGACGAGTCTTACTCTCTGGGGGTTCGGTCCCGTCCAAAGAGTTTGGGGTCATTCTGGGGATGGAAGAAGTCTGTTTTTTTGTTGTTGTCGATTTGTTTCATTTTGTTTTTCAACCTCAGATGTCGCACCAAATGAGGGATTCCATAGTAGAGCCCTGGGGTGGGGCGACTGGACAACCAGAAATCTGGTTAAAAATTGGGGACTAGGGACATGTCAAGCCCATTATGACATCTAATGGTCCAGCCACTGAGAGGACTTACTAGAGGACAGGACTCACGCTGAGGTCACAATGCGTGTTTATGCTCTCGTCGCACTCAAGAATGGGCGGGGCCTCAGGGTGAATGCTGGTTTCTCCTACACTGAACGTTGGACAACATGCCAACTACAAGGTTTCTTACCATGGGTCAGGAAGAGTTCTGATTTCTGCATCACAGTCACCCGTGGGCAGTGATTGGAGATAAGGTCTAGGTTCTGAAGCCTGAAAACTGAGGTAGGGAAGAGATGATGACCTAAGGCCATGGCGGGTCTGATGTGCTCAGCGTGCGGTCAGCTGTCTGGGTGTTGGTCAGCAGGTCCGGGCTCAGGTTGTGTCAGACAGTGCATTAGTGCCCAGGTTAGACTATATAATTTGGGTATATTCGAGTGCCTTGTAGGTTTATCCTCATTTAAGCTGCCTGGGCTGCTCATTAGGCAATATATATTTTCTAGAGGGCAGGCAGAGTGCCTCATTGTCGGTCCGGAATTGCCAAACTTGAGGGCTTCGGGGCCAGGAGAGTGAGGACGGAAGTCTGAGAACACAAGCTAGACTTCGGATTCAGGGTGAGGGCACGGCAGGTACCCCCTGCAGATCTGAACCAATATCTCATGCATCTGAAGTCAGGGCAAGGATCCGACGTTGGCTCAGGTTGTAGTTTCTGTGCATGACGGCCCCTTCATGAAGGGAGCGGAATCTCGAGGCCATGGAGGTTTTCCACGTTGGGAGATGTGGGATGCCCCCTTCAAGGATTCCTTCTGCGGGACAATTGAGACCTGTTGGACAGCTCCAGGACATCCCATATGGAATGACTCCAGAGCACCGTTCGAGGATGGATGCCTGGGAAGTCCGCCTCACCTTCCAATTGTCTCCTAGCAACAAGACAGTTTAGATCTAATGGATCTGCGGGAGCAACCGGGGTTGCTGTGTTGAAATGCACTTTCCAGAGGATGGGTCCTAACGTGTGTTTGTGTCCATGAGGGCCTTGGAATGGGGAGGTGGCACCGCGACCCTGAAGTATTCTCCTAAGCTTTGGCATAGCTCCCATGCACAAGTTTCCTTGTGGAGACGAGATTTGTTCTGATGTGTGCCTCAGGAAATCCCCTCTGCTGGTATTGGAATCCAGGCTTTTGAGGAGACATGCCTGTAAACCAAAGCAATGTATCCGATAATGGCCTCGGGTCCTTTCTGGTTCAATCTTCTTGGTATGAGTGGAGGTAGATGAGTGGAGGTAGATGCTCAGCCGGTATCAACCGCCCTTTTTTGTCCCGGGCGACCTACACTATTGGGATGGCCTCAGGGACTTTGGAGGGTTCTCCTAATTTGTACGATTTTTGACAATGGAACGGGCAGAAATCCCATGGATTGGGTGGGGGCAGTAGTAATGTGTGGCTCCAGGGGCCCCAGCCTGGAGGGAGTGTGGCCCAGGGCTTTGAGGACAGAAGACTGAAAACACAAACTCAGCTTAAGTTTGGGGACGTAGGTATGGCACGCCCGATCTACAAACCATGAGAAGAACTCTTCAGGATATGAAGAATGAGCGAGTCTGAGGCGCTTGCTCAGGCTTTTGTCTCTGACTTTTGTTTCAGCCATGGCCGTTGAATGTTGGGGAGGTCTCATGGGCCATGGACGAATCTTCCTCTCTGTGGATTTGGCCCGATCCCAATTGTTTTTCTTCCATCTGTGGGATGGGAGGACTCCTTTCAGGTTTGTTACCTCAGGTGTCCCACCAAAAGAGGAATTCCAAAGCAGAGCCCTGGGGAAGAGTGAAGGGACAACCCGAACTATGGTTAAAAATTGGGGCCTAGGGGCATGGCAAGCCCAATATGCTGTCTCTTCATATAGGCCCTGAGAGGCCTTACCTGAGGACTGGGCTCAGGCTGAGGGTCACAATGTGTGTTTGTGAGCAATGTGGCCCGCAAGCATGGGCTGGGCCTCATGGGCCACGCTTGTTTCAACTACACTGAACGTTGGACAACATGCCAAGCACAAGGTTTCTTGCCATGGGTAAAGAGTTCTGATTTCTGCATCATTTTCAACCCTGGGCAGTGGTTGGAGATAAGGTCTAGGTTCTGGAGCCTGAAAACCGCAGTTGGGAAGAGATGACGACCTAAGGCAATGGCGGGTCCGATGTGCTCAGTGTGCGGCCAGCTGTCTGGGTGGGACCAGGAGGTCCAGGCTCAGGCTGGGTCAGAAGGGGAAATAGTGCCCAGGTCAGCCTATATGTTTGGGGTACAGCCGAATGGCGTGCAGGTTGATCCTCATTTGCGGTTTCGGGGTAGCCCTGAGGGCAATGTTTTACTTCTGTAGGGCAGGCAGAGTGCGGCATTGTAGTTCTGGATTGCCCAACTGGAGGGCTTGTGGGCCAGTAGTCTGAGGACGGAGTCTGAGAACCCAAGCTAGGCCTAGGTTTCTGGGTGAGGATATGGCAGGCACAATCTACAGACCTCAATCGAGACCTCGTGCATCTGAAGTCAGGGCAAGGATCAGACGATTGCTCAGGTTGGACTTTCTGCCCTGATGGCCCTTTCTTGAAGGGGGTTGGATCACGAGGACATGGGGGTTTTCCCACGATGGGAGTTGTGAGAAGCTCCAAACTGCAAAGATTCTTCTGCAGGACAATTGAGACCTGTTGGTTGGCTCCAGGCCAACGATTCCGAGCAGGGTTCTAAGGATGGATGGCTGGGAAGCCCACCTCACATTCCAATGGTCTCCAAGCAACAAGACAGGTTAGATCTGCTGGATGTGTGGGGCAACCGAGGAGGCTGAGTTGAAATGGACTCTCCTGTGGATGAGTCCTAATATGTTTTTGTGTCTATGGAGACCTTGGAATGAAGCGGTGGCCCTGGGGCCCTGAAGGGTTCTCCTAAACAGAGGCTTTGACACAGCTCCAACGTGCATGTTTCCCATGTGTAGATGAGATTTGTTCTGATGGGTGAGTCAAGAAACAGCCATATGCTGGTATTGAAATCCAGGCCTCTGAGGAGAGATGCCTGGAAACCAAAGCAATGGATCTGATTAGTGCCTAGGGGCCTGTTCGTTCCTTTTTACCTCTGGGGACATCAGTCTACGGGTCTGAGTGCAGGTAGGTGCTCAGATGGGCTCAGATTGCCCCTGTTTGTCCTGGGAAGCCACAACTATTGGGATGGCCTCAGGGACTTTGGAGGTTATCCTACTAGTAGGGTTGTGGCCATTGGAATGGGCACATACAATTCCCTTGGAGAGGGCAAGTACAGTCCTCAGGTTTGGCTCCAGGGCCCTGAGCCTGTAGGGTGTGTAGGCCAGAGCTGTTTGGACAGTTGTCTGAAAACACAAACTCGGCTTATGTTTTGGGTCATAGGTATGGCAGGACTGATCTACAGACCATGAGGAGAACACTTCGTGATATGAAAAAAGGGCGAGTGTGAGGCTCTTGCTCAAGGTTTTGTCTCTGGATATCGTGTCACTCATGGTCGTGAAATTGCCGGGTGACTTCATGGGAAATGGACGAGTCTTACTCTCTGGGGGTTCGGTCCCGTCCAAAGAGTTTGGGGTCATTCTGGGGATGGAAGAAGTCCGTTTTTTTGTTGTTGTCGATTTGTTTCATTTTGTTTTTCAACCTCAGATGTCCCACCAAATGAGGGATTCCATAGTAGAGCCCTGGGGTGGGGCGACTGGACAACCAGAAATCTGGTTAAAAATTGGGGACTAGGGACATGTCAAGCCCATTATGACATCTAATGGTCCAGCCACTGAGAGGACTTACTAGAGGACAGGACTCACGCTGAGGTCACAATGCGTGTTTATGCTCTCGTCGCACTCAAGAATGGGCGGGGCCTCAGGGTGAATGCTGGTTTCTCCTACACTGAACGTTGGACAACATGCCAACCACAAGGTTTCTTACCATGGGTCAGGAAGAGTTCTGATTTCTGCATCACAGTCACCCGTGGGCAGTGATTGGAGATAAGGTCTAGGTTCTGAAGCCTGAAAACTGAGGTAGGGAAGAGATGATGACCTAAGGCCATGGCGGGTCTGATGTGCTCAGCGTGCGGTCAGCTGTCTGGGTGTTGGTCAGCAGGTCCGGGCTCAGGTTGTGTCAGACAGTGCATTAGTGCCCAGGTTAGACTATATAATTTGGGTACATTCGAGTGCCGTGTAGGTTTATCCTCATTTAAGCTGCCTGGGCTGCTCATTAGGCAATATATTTTTTCTAGAGGGCAGGCAGAGTGCTTCATTGTCGGTCCGGAATTGCCAAACTTGAGGGCTTCGGGGCCAGGAGAGTGAGGACGGAAGTCTGAGAACACAAGCTAGACTTCGGATTCAGGGTGAGGGCACGGCAGGTACCCCCTGCAGGTCTGAACCAATATCTCATGCATCTGAAGTCAGGGCGAGGATCCGAAGTTGGCTCAGGTTGGAGTTTCTGTGCATGACGGCCCCTTCATGAAGGGAGCGGAATCTCGAGGCCATGGAGGTTTTCCACGTTGGGAGATGTGGGATGCCCCCTTCAAGGATTCCTTCTGCGGGACAATTGAGACCTGTTGGACAGCTCCAGGACATCCCATATGGAATGACTCCAGAGCACCGTTCGAGGATGGATGCCTGGGAAGTCCGCCTCACCTTCCAATTGTCTCCTAGCAACAAGACAGTTTAGATCTAATGGATCTGCGGGAGCAACCGGGGTGGCTGAGTTGAAATGCACTTTCCAGAGGATGGGTCCTAACGTGTGTTTGTGTCCATGAGGGCCTTGGAATGGGGAGGTGGCACCGGGACCCTGAAGTATTCTCCTAAGCTTTGGCTTAGCTCCCATGCACAAGTTTCCTTGTGGAGACGAGATTTGTTCTGATGGGTGCCTCAGGAAATCCCCTCTGCTGGTATTGGAATCCAGGCTTTTGAGGAGACATGCCTGTAAACCAAAGCAATGGATCCGATAATGGCCTCGGGTCCTGTCTGGTTCAATCTTCTTGGTATGAATGGAGGTAGATGAGCGGAGGTAGATGCTCAGCCGGTATCAACCGCCCTTTTTTGTCCCGGGCGACCTACACTATTGGGATGGCCTCAGGGACTTTGGAGGGTTCTCCTAATTTGTACGATTTTTGACAATGGAACGGGCAGAATTCCCATGGATTGGGTGGGGGCAGTCGTAATGTGTGACTCCAGGGGCCCCAGCCTGGAGGGAGTGTGGCCCAGGACTTTGAGGACAGAAGACTGAAAACACAAACTCAGCTTAAGTTTGGGGACGTAGGTATGGCACGCCCGATCTACAAACCATGAGAAGAACTCTTCAGGATATGAAGAATGAGCGAGTCTGAGGCGCTTGCTCAGGCTTTTGTCTCTGACTTTTGTTTCAGCCATGGCCATTGAATGTTGGGGAGGTCTCATGGGCCATGGACGAATCTTCCTCTCTGTGGATTTGGCCAGATCCCAATTGTTTTTCGTCCATCTGTGGGATGGGAGGACTCCTTTCAGGTTTGTTACCTCAGGTGTCCCACCAAAAGAGGAATTCCAAAGCAGAGCCCTGGGGAAGAGTGAAGGGACAACCCGAACTATGGTTAAAAATTGGGGCCTCGGGGCATGGCAAGCCCAAAATGCTGTCTCTTCATATAGGCCCTGAGAGGCCTTACCTGAGGACTGGGCTCAGGCTGAGGGTCACAATGTGTGTTTGTGACCAATGTGGCCCGCAAGCATGGGCTGGGCCTCATGGGCCACGCTTGTTTCAACTACACTGAACGTTGGACAACATGCCAACCACAAGGTTTCTTGCCATGGGTATAGAGTTCTGATTTCTGCATCATTTTCAACCCTGGGCAGTGGTTGGAGATAAGGTCTAGGTTCTGGAGCCTGAAAACCGCAGTTGGGAAGAGATGACGACCTAAGGCCATGGCGGGTGATGTGCTCAGTGTGCGGCCAGCTGTCTGGGTGGGACCAGGAGGTCCAGGCTCAGGCTGGGTCAGAAGGGGAAATAGTGCCCAGGTCAGCCTATATGTTTGGGGTACAGCCGAATGGCGTGCAGGTTGATCCTCATTTGCGGTTTCGGGGTAGCCCTGAGGGCAATGTTTTACTTCTGTAGGGCAGGCAGAGTGCGGCATTGTAGTTCTGGATTGCCCAACTGGAGGGCTTGTGGGCCAGTAGTCTGAGGACGGAGTCTGAGAACCCAACTAGGCCTAGGTTTCTGGGTGAGGATATGGCAGGCACAATCTACAGACCTCAATAGACATCTCGTGCATCTGAAGTCAGGGCAAGGATCAGACGATCGCTCAGGTTGGACTTTCTGCCCTGATGGCCCTTTCTTGAAGGGGGTTGGATCACGAGGACATGGGGGTTTTCGCACGATGGAAGTTGTGAGAAGCTCCAAACTGCAAAAATTCTTCTGCAGGACAATTGAGACCTGTTGGTTGGCTCCAGGCCAACGATTCCGAGCAGGGTTCTAAGGATGGATGGCTGGGTAGCCCACCTCGCATTCCAATTGTCTCCATGCAACAAGACAGGTTAGATCTGCTGGATGTGGGGGGCAACCGAGGAGGCTGAGTTGAAATGGACTCTCCTGTGGATGTGTCCTAATATGTTTTTGTGTCTATGGAGACCTTGGAATGAAGCGGTGGCCCTGGGGCCCTGAAGGGTTCTCCTAAACAGAGGCTTTGACACAGCTCCAACGTGCATGTTTCCCATGTGTAGATGAGATTTGTTCTGATGGGTGAGTCAAGAAACAGCCATATGCTGGTATTGAAATCCAGGCCTCTGAGGAGAGATGCCTGGAAACCAAAGCAATGGATCCGATTAGTGCCTAGGGGCCTGTTCGTTCCTTTTTACCTCTGGGGACATCAGTCTACGGGTCTGAGTGCAGGTAGGTGCTCAGATGGGCTCAGATTGCCCCTGTTTGTCCTGGGAAGCCACAACTATTGGGATGGCCTCAGGGACTTTGGAGGTTATCCTACTAGTAGGGTTGTGGCCATTGGAATGGGCACATACAATTCCCTTGGAGAGGGCAAGTACAGTCCTCAGGTTTGGCTCCAGGGCCCTGAGCCTGTAGGGTGTGTAGGCCAGAGCTGTTTGGACAGTTGTCTGAAAACACAAACTCGGCTTATGTTTTGGGTCATAGGTATGGCAGGACTGATCTACAGACCATGAGGAGAACACTTCGTGATATGAAAAAAGGGCGAGTGTGAGGCTCTTGCTCAAGGTTTTGTCTCTGGATATCGTGTCACTCATGGTCGTGAAATTGCCGGGTGACTTCATGGGAAATGGACGAGTCTTACTCTCTGGGGGTTCGGTCCCGTCCAAAGAGTTTGGGGTCATTCTGGGGATGGAAGAAGTCCGTTTTTTTGTTGTTGTCGATTTGTTACATATTGTTTTTCAACCTCAGATGTTGCACCAAATGAGGGATTCCATAGTAGAGCCCTGGGGTGGGGCGACTGGACAACCAGAAATCTGGTTAAAAATTGGGGACTAGGGACATGTCAAGCCCATTATGACATCTAATGGTCCAGCCACTGAGAGGACTTACTAGAGGACAGGACTCACGCTGAGGTCACAATGCGTGTTTATGCTCTCGTCGCACTCAAGAATGGGCGGGGCCTCAGGGTGAATGCTGGTTTCTCCTACACTGAACGTTGGACAACATGCCAACCACAAAGTTTCTTACCATGGGTCAGGAAGAGTTCTGATTTCTGCATCACAGTCACCCGTGGGCAGTGATTGGAGATAAGGTCTAGGTTCTGAAGCCTGAAAACTGAGGTAGGGAAGAGATGATGACCTACGGCCATGGCGGGTCTGATGTGCTCAGCGTGCGGTCAGCTGTCTGGGTGTTGGTCAGCAGGTCCGGGCTCAGGTTGTGTCAGACAGTGCATTAGTGCCCAGGTTAGACTATATAATTTGGGTACATTCGAGTGCCGTGTAGGTTTATCCTCATTTAAGCTGCCTGGGCTGCTCATTAGGCAATATATTTTTTCTAGAGGGCAGGCAGAGTGCTTCATTGTCGGTCCGGAATTGCCAAACTTGAGGGCTTCGGGGCCAGGATAGTGAGGACGGAAGTCTGAGAACACAAGCTAGACTTCGGATTCAGGGTGAGGGCACGGCAGGTACCCCCTGCAGATCTGAACCAATATCTCATGCATCTGAAGTCAGGGCGAGGATCCGACGTTGGCTCAGGTTGGAGTTTCTGTGCATGACGGCCCCTTCATGAAGGGAGCGGAATCTCGAGGCCATGGAGGTTTTCCACGTTGGGAGATGTGGGATGCCCCCTTGAAGGATTCCTTCTACGGGACAATTGAGACCTGTTGGACAGCTCCAGGACATCCCATATGGAATGACTCCAGAGCACCGTTCGAGGATGGATGCCTGGGAAGTCCGCCTCACCTTCCAATTGTCTCCTACAACAAGACAGTTTAGATCTAATGGATCTGCGGGAGCAACCGGGGTGGCTGAGTTGAAATGCACTTTCCAGAGGATGGGTCCTAACGTGTGTTTGTGTCCATGAGGGCCTTGGAATGGGGAGGTGGCACCGGGACCCTGAAGTATTCTCCTAAGCTTTGGCTTAGCTCCCATGCACAAGTTTCCTTGTGGAGACGAGATTTGTTCTGATGGGTGCCTCAGGAAATCCCCTCTGCTGGTATTGGAATCCAGGCTTTTGAGGAGACATGCCTGTAAACCAAAGCAATGGATCCGATAATGGCCTCGGGTCCTGTCTGGTTCAATCTTCTTGGTATGAATGGAGGTAGATGAGTGGAGGTAGATGCTCAGCCGGTATCAACCGCCCTTTTTTGTCCCGGGCGACCTACACTATTGGGATGGCCTCAGGGACTTTGGAGGGTTCTCCTAATTTGTACGATTTTTGACAATGGAACGGGCAGAATTCCCATGGATTGGGTGGGGGCAGTCGTAATGTGTGACTCCAGGGGCCCCAGCCTGGAGGGAGTTTGGCCCAGGACTTTGAGGACAGAAGACTGAAAACACAAACTCAGCTTAAGTTTGGGGACGTAGGTATGGCACGCCCGATCTACAAACCATGAGAAGAACTCTTCAGGATATGAAGAATGAGCGAGTCTGAGGCGCTTGCTCAGGCTTTTGTCTCTGACTTTTGTTTCAGCCATGGCCATTGAATGTTGGGGAGGTCTCATGGGCCATGGACGAATCTTCCTCTCTGTGGATTTGGCCAGATCCCAATTGTTTTTCGTCCATCTGTGGGATGGGAGGACTCCTTTCAGGTTTGTTACCTCAGGTGTCCCACCAAAAGAGGAATTCCAAAGCAGAGCCCTGGGGAAGAGTGAAGGGACAACCCGAACTATGGTTAAAAATTGGGGCCTCGGGGCATGGCAAGCCCAATATGCTGTCTCTTCATATAGGCCCTGAGAGGCCTTACCTGAGGACTGGGCTCAGGCTGAGGGTCACAATGTGTGTTTGTGACCAATGTGGCCCGCAAGCATGGGCTGGGCCTCATGGGCCACGCTTGTTTCAACTACACTGAACGTTGGACAACATGCCAACCACAAGGTTTCTTGCCATGGGTATAGAGTTCTGATTTCTGCATCATTTTCAACCCTGGGCAGTGGTTGGAGATAAGGTCTAGGTTCTGGAGCCTGAAAACCGCAGTTGGGAAGAGATGACGACCTAAGGCCATGGCGGGTGATGTGCTCAGTGTGCGGCCAGCTGTCTGGGTGGGACCAGGAGGTCCAGGCTCAGGCTGGGTCAGAAGGGGAAATAGTGCCCAGGTCAGCCTATATGTTTGGGGTACAGCCGAATGGCGTGCAGGTTGATCCTCATTTGCGGTTTCGGGGTAGCCCTGAGGGCAATGTTTTACTTCTGTAGGGCAGGCAGAGTGCGGCATTGTAGTTCTGGATTGCCCAACTGGAGGGCTTGTGGGCCAGTAGTCTGAGGACGGAGTCTGAGAACCCAAGCTAGGCCTAGGTTTCTGGGTGAGGATATGGCAGGCACAATCTACAGACCTCAATAGACATCTCGTGCATCTGAAGTCAGGGCAAGGATCAGACGATCGCTCAGGTTGGACTTTCTGCCCTGATGGCCCTTTCTTGAAGGGGGTTGGATCACGAGGACATGGGGGTTTTCGCACGATGGAAGTTGTGAGAAGCTCCAAACTGCAAAAATTCTTCTGCAGGACAATTGAGACCTGTTGGTTGGCTCCAGGCCAACGATTCCGAGCAGGGTTCTAAGGATGGATGGCTGGGTAGCCCACCTCGCATTCCAATTGTCTCCATGCAACAAGACAGGTTAGATCTGCTGGATGTGGGGGGCAACCGAGGAGGCTGAGTTGAAATGGACTCTCCTGTGGATGTGTCCTAATATGTTTTTGTGTCTATGGAGACCTTGGAATGAAGCGGTGGCCCTGGGGCCCTGAAGGGTTCTCCTAAACAGAGGCTTTGACACAGCTCCAACGTGCATGTTTCCCATGTGTAGATGAGATTTGTTCTGATGGGTGAGTCAAGAAACAGCCATATGCTGGTATTGAAATCCAGGCCTCTGAGGAGAGATGCCTGGAAACCAAAGCAATGGATCCGATTAGTGCCTAGGGGCCTGTTCGTTCCTTTTTACCTCTGGGGACATCAGTCTACGGGTCTGAGTGCAGGTAGGTGCTCAGATGGGCTCAGATTGCCCCTGTTTGTCCTGGGAAGCCACAACTATTGGGATGGCCTCAGGGACTTTGGAGGTTATCCTACTAGTATGGTTGTGGCCATTGGAATGGGCACATACAATTCCCTTGGAGAGGGCAAGTACAGTCCTCAGGTTTGGCTCCAGGGCCCTGAGCCTGTAGGGTGTGTAGGCCAGAGCTGTTTGGACAGTTGTCTGAAAACACAAACTCGGCTTATGTTTTGGGTCATAGGTATGGCAGGACTGATCTACAGACCATGAGGAGAACACTTCGGGATATGAAAAAAGGGCGAGTGTGAGGCTCTTGCTCAAGGTTTTGTCTCTGGATATCGTGTCACTCATGGTCGTGAAATTGCCGGGTGACTTCATGGGAAATGGACGAGTCTTACTCTCTGGGGGTTCGGTCCCGTCCAAAGAGTTTGGGGTCATTCTGGGGATGGAAGAAGTCCGTTTTTTTGTTGTTGTCGATTTGTTTCATTTTGTTTTTCAACCTCAGATGTCCCACCAAATGAGGGATTCCATAGTAGAGCCCTGGGGTGGGGCGACTGGACAACCAGAAATCTGGTTAAAAATTGGGGACTAGGGACATGTCAAGCCCATTATGACATCTAATGGTCCAGCCACTGAGAGGACTTACTAGAGGACAGGACTCACGCTGAGGTCACAATGCGTGTTTATGCTCTCGTCGCACTCAAGAATGGGCGGGGCCTCAGGGTGAATGCTGGTTTCTCCTACACTGAACGTTGGACAACATGCCAACCACAAAGTTTCTTACCATGGGTCAGGAAGAGTTCTGATTTCTGCATCACAGTCACCCGTGGGCAGTGATTGGAGATAAGGTCTAGGTTCTGAAGCCTGAAAACTGAGGTAGGGAAGAGATGATGACCTAAGGCCATGGCGGGTCTGATGTGCTCAGCGTGCGGTCAGCTGTCTGGGTTTTGGTCAGCAGGTCCGGGCTCAGGTTGTGTCAGACAGTGCATTAGTGCCCAGGTTAGACTATATAATTTGGGTACATTCGAGTGCCGTGTAGGTTTATCCTCATTTAAGCTGCCTGGGCTGCTCATTAGGCAATATATTTTTTCTAGAGGGCAGGCAGAGTGCTTCATTGTCGGTCCGGAATTGCCAAACTTGAGGGCTTCGGGGCCAGGATAGTGAGGACGGAAGTCTGAGAACACAAGCTAGACTTCGGATTCAGGGTGAGGGCACGGCAGGTACCCCCTGCAGATCTGAACCAATATCTCATGCATCTGAAGTCAGGGCGAGGATCCGACGTTGGCTCAGGTTGGAGTTTCTGTGCATGACGGCCCCTTCATGAAGGGAGCGGAATCTCGAGGCCATGGAGGTTTTCCACGTTGGGAGATGTGGGATGCCCCCTTCAAGGATTCCTTCTGCGGGACAATTGAGACCTGTTGGACAGCTCCAGGACATCCCATATGGAATGACTCCAGAGCACCGTTCGAGGATGGATGCCTGGGAAGTCCGCCTCACCTTCCAATTGTCTCCTACAACAAGACAGTTTAGATCTAATGGATCTGCGGGAGCAACCGGGGTGGCTGAGTTGAAATGCACTTTCCAGAGGATGGGTCCTAACGTGTGTTTGTGTCCATGAGGGCCTTGGAATGGGGAGGTGGCACCGGGACCCTGAAGTATTCTCCTAAGCTTTGGCTTAGCTCCCATGCACAAGTTTCCTTGTGGAGACGAGATTTGTTCTGATGGGTGCCTCAGGAAATCCTCTCTGCTGGTATTGGAATCCAGGCTTTTGAGGAGACATGCCTGTAAACCAAAGCAATGGATCCGATAATGGCCTCGGGTCCTGTCTGGTTCAATCTTCTTGGTATGAATGGAGGTAGATGAGTGGAGGTAGATGCTCAGCCGGTATCAACCGCCCTTTTTTGTCCCGGGCGACCTACACTATTGGGATGGCCTCAGGGACTTTGGAGGGTTCTCCTAATTTGTACGATTTTTGACAATGGAACGGGCAGAATTCCCATGGATTGGGTGGGGGCAGTCGTAATGTGTGACTCCTGGGGCCCCAGCCTGGAGGGAGTGTGGCCCAGGACTTTGAGGACAGAAGACTGAAAACACAAACTCAGCTTAAGTTTGGGGACGTAGGTATGGCACGCCCGATCTACAAACCATGAGAAGAACTCTTCAGGATATGAAGAATGAGCGAGTCTGAGGCGCTTGCTCAGCCTTTTGTCTCTGACTTTTGTTTCAGCCATGGCCGTTGAATGTTGGGGAGGTCTCATGGGCCATGGACGAATCTTCCTCTCTGTGGATTTGGCCAGATCCCAATTGTTTTTCGTCCATCTGTGGGATGGGAGGACTCCTTTCAGGTTTGTTACCTCAGGTGTCCCACCAAAAGAGGAATTCCAAAGCAGAGCCCTGGGGAAGAGTGAAGGGACAACCCGAACTATGGTTAAAAATTGGGGCCTCGGGGCATGGCAAGCCCAATATGCTGTCTCTTCATATAGGCCCTGAGAGGCCTTACCTGAGGACTGGGTTCAGGCTGAGGGTCACAATGTGTGTTTGTGACCAATGTGGCCCGCAAGCATGGGCTGGGCCTCATGGGCCACGCTTGTTTCAACTACACTGAACGTTGGACAACATGCCAACCGCAGGGTTTCTTGCCATGGGTATAGAGTTCTGATTTCTGCATCATTTTCAACCCTGGGCAGTGGTTGGAGATAAGGTCTAGGTTCTGGAGCCTGAAAACCGCAGTTGGGAAGAGATGACGACCTAAGGCCATGGTGGGTGATGTGCTCAGTGTGCGGCCAGCTGTCTGGGTGGGACCAGGAGGTCCAGGCTCAGGCTGGGTCAGAAGGGGAAATAGTGCCCAGGTCAGCCTATATGTTTGGGGTACAGCCGAATGGCGTGCAGGTTGATCCTCATTTGCGGTTTCAAGGTAGCCCTGAGGGCAATGTTTTACTTCTGTAGGGCAGGCAGAGTGCGGCATTGTAGTTCTGGATTGCCCAACTGGAGGGCTTGTGGGCCAGTAGTCTGAGGACTGAGTCTGAGAACCCAAGCTAGGCCTAGGTTTCTGGGTGAGGATATGGCAGGCACAATCTACAGACCTCAATAGACATCTCGTGCATCTGAAGTCAGGGCAAGGATCAGACGATCGCTCAGGTTGGACTTTCTGCCCTGATGGCCCTTTCTTGAAGGGGGTTGGATCACGAGGACATGGGGGTTTTCGCACGATGGAAGTTGTGAGAAGCTCCAAACTGCAAAAATTCTTCTGCAGGACAATTGAGACCTGTTGGTTGGCTCCAGGCCAACGATTCCGAGCAGGGTTCTAAGGATGGATGGCTGGGTAGCCCACCTCGCATTCCAATTGTCTCCATGCAACAAGACAGGTTAGATCTGCTGGATGTGGGGGGCAACCGAGGAGGCTGAGTTGAAATGGACTCTCCTGTGGATGTGTCCTAATATGTTTTTGTGTCTATGGAGACCTTGGAATGAAGCGGTGGCCCTGGGGCCCTGAAGGGTTCTCCTAAACAGAGGCTTTGACACAGCTCCAACGTGCATGTTTCCCATGTGTAGATGAGATTTGTTCTGATGGGTGAGTCAAGAAACAGCCATATGCTGGTATTGAAATCCAGGCCTCTGAGGAGAGATGCCTGGAAACCAAAGCAATGGATCCGATTAGTGCCTAGGGGCCTGTTCGTTCCTTTTTACCTCTGGGGACATCAGTCTACGGGTCTGAGTGCAGGTAGGTGCTCAGATGGGCTCAGATTGCCCCTGTTTGTCCTGGGAAGCCACAACTATTGGGATGGCCTCAGGGACTTTGGAGGTTATCCTACTAGTAGGGTTGTGGCCATTGGAATGGGCACATACAATTCCCTTGGAGAGGGCAAGTACAGTCCTCAGGTTTGGCTCCAGGGCCCTGAGCCTGTAGGGTGTGTAGGCCAGAGCTGTTTGGACAGTTGTCTGAAAACACAAACTCGGCTTATGTTTTGGGTCATAGGTATGGCAGGACTGATCTACAGACCATGAGGAGAACACTTCGTGATATGAAAAAAGGGCGAGTGTGAGGCTCTTGCTCAAGGTTTTGTCTCTGGATATCGTGTCACTCATGGTCGTGAAATTGCCGGGTGACTTCATGGGAAATGGACGAGTCTTACTCTCTGGGGGTTCGGTCCCGTCCAAAGAGTTTGGGGTCATTCTGGGGATGGAAGAAGTCCGTTTTTTTGTTGTTGTCGATTTGTTTCATTTTGTTTTTCAACCTCAGATGTCCCACCAAATGAGGGATTCCATAGTAGAGCCCTGGGGTGGGGCGACTGGACAACCAGAAATCTGGTTAAAAATTGGGGACTAGGGACATGTCAAGCCCATTATGACATCTAATGGTCCAGCCACTGAGAGGACTTACTAGAGGACAGGACTCACGCTGAGGTCACAATGCGTGTTTATGCTCTCGTCGCACTCAAGAATGGGCGGGGCCTCAGGGTGAATGCTGGTTTCTCCTACACTGAACGTTGGACAACATGCCAACCACAAAGTTTCTTACCATGGGTCAGGAAGAGTTCTGATTTCTGCATCACAGTCACCCGTGGGCAGTGATTGGAGATAAGGTCTAGGTTCTGAAGCCTGAAAACTGAGGTAGGGAAGAGATGATGACCTAAGGCCATGGCGGGTCTGATGTGCTCAGCGTGCGGTCAGCTGTCTGGGTGTTGGTCAGCAGGTCCGGGCTCAGGTTGTGTCAGACAGTGCATTAGTGCCCAGGTTAGACTATATAATTTGGGTACATTCGAGTGCCGTGTAGGTTTATCCTCATTTAAGCTGCCTGGGCTGCTCATTAGGCAATATATTTTTTCTAGAGGGCAGGCAGAGTGCTTCATTGTCGGTCCGGAATTGCCAAACTTGAGGGCTTCGGGGCCAGGATAGTGAGGACGGAAGTCTGAGAACACAAGCTAGACTTCGGATTCAGGGTGAGGGCACGGCAGGTACCCCCTGCAGATCTGAACCAATATCTCATGCATCTGAAGTCAGGGCGAGGATCCGACGTTGGCTCAGGTTGGAGTTTCTGTGCATGACGGCCCCTTCATGAAGGGAGCGGAATCTCGAGGCCATGGAGGTTTTCCACGTTGGGAGATGTGGGATGCCCCCTTCAAGGATTCCTTCTGAGGGACAATTGAGACCTGTTGGACAGCTCCAGGACATCCCATATGGAATGACTCCAGAGCACCGTTCGAGGATGGATGCCTGGGAAGTCCGCCTCACCTTCCAATTGTCTCCTACAACAAGACAGTTTAGATCTAATGGATCTGCGGGAGCAACCGGGGTGGCTGAGTTGAAATGCACTTTCCAGAGGATGGGTCCTAACGTGTGTTTGTGTCCATGAGGGCCTTGGAATGGGGAGGTGGCACCGGGACCCTGAAGTATTCTCCTAAGCTTTGGCTTAGCTCCCATGCACAAGTTTCCTTGTGGAGACGAGATTTGTTCTGATGGGTGCCTCAGGAAATCCTCTCTGCTGGTATTGGAATCCAGGCTTTTGAGGAGACATGCCTGTAAACCAAAGCAATGGATCTGATAATGGCCTCGGGTCCTGTCTGGTTCAATCTTCTTGGTATGAATGGAGGTAGATGAGTGGAGGTAGATGCTCAGCCGGTATCAACCGCCCTTTTTTGTCCCGGGCGACCTACACTATTGGGATGGCCTCAGGGACTTTGGAGCGTTCTCCTAATTTGTACGAATTTTGACAATGGAACGGGCAGAATTCCCATGGATTGGGTGGGGGCAGTCGTAATGTGTGACTCCAGGGGCCCCAGCCTGGAGGGAGTGTGGCCCAGGCCTTTGAGGACAGAAGACTGAAAACACAAACTCAGCTTAAGTTTGGGGACGTAGGTATGGCACGCCCGATCTACAAACCATGAGAAGAACTCTTCAGGATATGAAGAATGAGCGAGTCTGAGGCGCTTGCTCAGGCTTTTGTCTCTGACTTTTGTTTCAGCCATGGCCGTTGAATGTTGGGGAGGTCTCATGGGCCATGGACGAATCTTCCTCTCTGTGGATTTGGCCCGATCCCAATTGTTTTTCGTCCATCTGTGGGATGGGAGGACTCCTTTCAGGTTTGTTACCTCAGGTGTCCCACCAAAAGAGGAATTCCAAAGCAGAGCCCTGGGGAAGAGTGAAGGGACAACCCGAACTATGGTTAAAAATTGGGGCCTAGGGGCATGGCAATCCCAATATGCTGTCTCTTCATATAGGCCCTGAGAGGCCTTACCTGAGGACTGGGCTCAGGCTGAGGGTCACAATGTGTGTTTGTGACCAATGTGGCCTGCAAGCATGGGCTGGGCCTCATGGGCCACGCTTGTTTCAACTACACTGAACGTTGGACAACATGCCAACCACAAGGTTTCTTGCCATGGGTATAGAGTTCTGATTTCTGCATCATTTTCAACCCTGGGCAGTGGTTGGAGATAAGGTCTAGGTTCTGGAGCCTGAAAACCGCAGTTGGGAAGAGATGACGACCTAAGGCCATGGCGGGTGATGTGCTCAGTGTGCGGCCAGCTGTCTGGGTGGGACCAGGAGGTCCAGGCTCAGGCTGGGTCAGAAGGGGAAATAGTGCCCAGGTCAGCCTATATGTTTGGGGTACAGCCGAATGGCGTGCAGGTTGATCCTCATTTGCGGTTTCGGGGTAGCCCTGAGGGCAATGTTTTACTTCTGTAGGGCAGGCAGAGTGCGGCATTGTAGTTCTGGATTGCCCAACTGGAGGACTTGTGGGCCAGTAGTCTGAGGACGGAGTCTGAGAACCCAAGCTAGGCCTAGGTTTCTGGGTGAGGATATGGCAGGCACAATCTACAGACCTCAATAGACATCTCGTGCATCTGAAGTCAGGGCAAGGATCAGACGATCGCTCAGGTTGGACTTTCTGCCCTGATGGCCCTTTCTTGAAGGGGGTTGGATCACGAGGAAATGGGGGTTTTCGCACGATGGAAGTTGTGAGAATCTCCAAACTGCAAAAATTCTTCTGCAGGACAATTGAGACCTGTTGGTTGGCTCCAGGCCAACGATTCCGAGCAGGGTTCTAAGGATGGATGGCTGGGTAGCCCACCTCGCATTCCAATTGTCTCCAAGCAACAAGACAGGTTAGATATGCTGGATGTGGGGGGCAACCGAGGAGGCTGAGTTGAAATGGACTCTCCTGTGGATGTGTCCTAATATGTTTTTGTGTCTATGGAGACCTTGGAATGAAGCGGTGGCCCTGGGGCTCTGAAGGGTTCTTTTAAACAGAGGCTTTGACACAGCTCCAACGTGCATGTTTCCCATGTGTAGATAAGATTTGTTCTGATGGGTGAGTCAAGAAACAGCCATATGCTGGTATTGAAATACAGGCCTCTGAGTAGAGATGCCTGGAAACCAAAGCAATGGATCCGATTAGTGCCTAGGGGCCTGTTCGTTCCTTTTTACCTCTGGGGACATCAGTCTACGGGTCTGAGTGCAGGTAGGTGCTCAGATGGGCTCAGATTGCCCCTGTTTGTCCTGGGAAGCCACAACTATGGGGATGGACTCAGGGACTTGGAGGTTATCCTACTAGTAGGGTTGTGGCCATTGGAATGGGCACATACAATTCCCTTGGAGAGGGCAAGTACAGTCCTCAGGTTTGGCTCCAGGGCCCTGAGCCTGTAGGGTGTGTAGGCCAGAGCTGTTTGGACAGTTGTCTGAAAACACAAACTCGGCTTATGTTTTGGGTCATAGGTATGGCATGACTGATCTACAGACCATGAGGAGAACACTTCGGGATATGAAAAAAGGGCGAGTGTGAGGCTCTTGCTCAAGGTTTTGTCTCTGGATATCGTGTCACTCATGGTCGTGAAATTACCGGGTGACTTCATGGGAAATGGACGAGTCTTACTCTCTGGGGGTTCGGTCCCGTCCAAAGAGTTTGGGGTCATTCTGGGGATGGAAGAAGTCCGTTTTTTTGTTGTTGTCGATTTGTTTCATTTTGTTTTTCAACCTCAAATGTCGCACCAAATGAGGGATTCCATAGTAGAGCCCTGGGGTTGGGCGACTGGACAACCAGAAATCTGGTTAAAAATTGGGGACTAGGGACATGTCAAGCCCATTATGACATCTAATGGTCCAGCCACTGAGAGGACTTACTAGAGGACAGGACTCACGCTGAGGTCACAATGCGTGTTTATTCTCTCGTCGCACTCAAGAATGGGCGGGGCCTCAGGGTGAATGCTGGTTTCTCCTACACTGAACGTTGGACAACATGCCAACCACAAGGTTTCTTACCATGGGTCAGGAAGAGTTCTGATTTCTGCATCACAGTCACCCGTGGGCAGTGTTTGGAGATAAGGTCTAGGTTCTGAAGCCTGAAAACTGAGGTAGGGAAGAGATGATGACCTAAGGCCATGGCCGGTCTGATGTGCTCAGCTTGCGGTCAGCTGTCTGGGTGTTGGTCAGCAGGTCCGGGCTCAGGTTGTGTCAGACAGTGCATTAGTGCCCAGGTTAGACTATATAATTTGGGTACATTCGAGTGCCGTGTAGGTTTATCCTCATTTAAGCTGCCTGAGCTGCTCATTAGGCAATATATTTTTTCTAGAGGGCAGGCAGAGTGCCTCATTGTCGGTCCGGAATTGCCAATCTTGAGGGCATCGGGGCCAGGAGAGTGAGGACGGAAGTCTGAGAACACAAGCTAGACTTCGGATTCATGGTGAGGGCACAGCAGGTACCCCCTGCAGATCTGAACCAATATCTCATGCATCTGAAGTCAGTGCGAGGATCCGACGTTGGCTCAGGTTGGAGTTTCTGTGCATGACGGCCCCTTCATGAAGGGAGCGGAATCTCGAGGCCATGGAGGTTTTCCACGTTGGGAGATGTGGGATGCCCCCTTCAAGGATTCCTTCTGCGGGACATTTGAGACCTGTTGGACAGCTCCAGGACATCCCATATGGAATGACTCCAGAGCACCGTTCGAGGATGGATGCCTGGGAAGTCCGCCTCACCTTCCAATTGTCTCCTAGCAACAAGACAGTTTAGATCTAATGGATCTGCGGGAGCAACCGTGGTGGCTGAGTTGAAATGCACTTTCCAGATGATGGGTCCTAACGTGTGTTTGTGTCCATGAGGGCCTTGGAATGGGGAGGTGGCACTGGGACCCTGAAGAATTCTGATTTCTGGGTCAGGAAGAGTTCTGATTTCTGCATCACAGTCACCCGTGGGCAGTGATTGGAGATAAGGTCTAGGTTCTAAGCCTGAAAACTGAGGTAGGGAAGAGATGATGACCTAAGGCCAGGGCGGGTCTGATGTGCTCAGCGTGCGGTCAGCTGTCTGGGTGTTGGTCAGCAGGTCCGGGCTCAGGTTGTGTCAGACAGTGCATTAGTGCCCAGGTTAGACTATATAATTTGGGTACATTCGAGTGCCGTGTAGGTATATCCTCATTTAAGCTGTCTGGGCTGCTCATTAGGCAATATATTTTTTCTAGAGGGCTGTCAGAGTGCTTCATTGTCGGTCCGGAATTGCCAAACTTGAGGGCTTCGGGGCCAGGAGAGTGAGGACGGAAGTCAGAGAACACAAGCTAGACTTCGGATTCAGGGTGAGGGCACGGCAGGTACCCCCTGCAGATCTGAACAAATATCTCATGCAACTGAAGTCAGGGCGAGGATCCGACGTTGGCTCAGGTTGGAGTTTCTGTGCATGACGGCCCCTTCATGAAGGGAGCGGAATCTCGAGGCCATGGAGGTTTTCCACGTTGGGAGATGTGGGATGCCCCCTTCAAGGATTCCTTCTGCGGGACAATTGAGACCTGTTGGACAGCTCCAGGACATCCCATATGGAATGACTCCAGAACACCGTTCGAGGATGGATGCCTGGGAAGTCCGCCTCACCTTCCAATTGTCTCCTAGCAACAAGACAGTTTAGATGTAATGGATCTGCGGGAGCAACCGGGGTGGCTGAGTTGAAATGCACTTTCCAGAGGATGGGTCCTAACGTGTGTTTGTGTCCATGAGGGCCTTGGAATGTGGAGGTGGCACCGGGACCCTGAAGTATTCTCCTAAGCTTTGGCTTAGCTCCCATGCACAAGTTTCCTTGTGGAGACGAGATTTGTTCTGATGGGTGCCTCAAGAAATCCCCTCGGCTGGTATGGAATCCAGGCTTTTGAGGAGACATGCCTGTAAACCAAAGCAATGGATCCGATAATGGCCTCAGGTCCTGTCTGGTTCAATCTTCTTGGTATGAGTGGAGGTAGATGAGCGGAGGTAGATGCTCAGCCGGTATCAACCGCCCTTTTTTGTCCCGGGCGACCTACACTATTGGGATGGCCTCAGGGACTTTGGAGGGTTCTCCTAATTTGTACGAATTTTGACAATGGAACGGGCAGAATTCCCATGGATTGGGTGGGTGCAGTCATAATGTGTGGCTCCAGGGGCCCCAGCCTGGAGGGAGTGTGGCCCAGGACTTGAGGACAGAAGACTGAAAACACAAACTCAGCTTAAGTTTGGGGACGTAGGTATGGCACGCCCGATCTACAAACCATGAGAAGAACTCTTCAGGATACAAAGAATGTGCGTGTCTGAGGCGCTGGCTCAGGCTTTTGTCTCTGACTTTTGTTTCAACGATGGCCTTGGATGTTGGGGAGGTCTCATGGGCCATGGACGAATCTTCCTCTCTGTGGATTTGGCCCGATCCCAATTGTTTTTCGTCCATCTGTGGGATGGGAGGACTCCTTTCAGGTTTGTTACCTCAGGTGTCCCACCAAAAGAGGAATTCCAAAGCAGAGCCCTGGGGAAGAGTGAAGGGACAACCCGAACTATGGTTAAAAATTGGGGCCTAGGGGCATGGCAAGCCCAATATGCTGTCTCTTCATATAGGCCCGGAGAGGCCTTACCTGAGGACTGGGCTCAGGCTGAGGGTCACAATGTGTGTTTGTGACCAATGTTGCCCGCAAGAATGGGCTGGGCCTCATGGGCCACGCTTGTTTCAACTACACTGAACGTTGGACAACATGCCAAGCACAAGGTTTCTTGCCATGGGGAAAGAGTTCTGATTTCTGCATCATTTTCAACCCTGGGCAGTGGTTGGAGATAAGGTCTAGGTTCTGGAGCCTGAAAACCGGAGTTGGGAAGAGATGACGACCTAAGGCCATGGCGGGTCCGATGTGCTCAGTGTGCGGCCAGCTGTCTGGGTGGGACCAGGAGGTCCAGGCTCAGGCTGGGTCAGAAGGGGAAATAGTGCCCAGGTCAGCCTATATGTTTGGGGTACAGCCGAATGGCGTGCAGGTTGATCCTCATTTGCGGTTTCGGGGTAGCCCTGAGGGCAATGTTTTACTTCTGTAGGGCAGGCAGAGTGCGGCATTGTAGTTCTGGATTGCCCAACTGGAGGGCTTGTGGGCCAGTAGTCTGAGGACGGAGTCTGAGAACCCAAGCTAGGCCTAGGTGTCTGGGTGAGGATATGGCAGGCACAATCTACAGACCTCAATCGAGATCTCGTGCATCTGAAGTCAGCGCAAGGATCAGACGATCGCTCAGGTTGGACTTTCTGCCCTGATGGCCCTTTCTTGAAGGGGGTTGGATCACGAGGACATGGGGGTTTTCGCACGATGGGAGTTGTGAGAAGCTCCAAACTGCAAAGATTCTTCTGCAGGACAATTGAGACCTGTTGGTTGGCTCCAGGCCAACGATTCCGAGCAGGGTTCTAAGGATGGATGGCTGGGTAGCCCACCTCGCATTCCAATTGTCTCCAAGCAACAAGACAGGTTAGATCTGCTGGATGTGGGGGGCAACCGAGGAGGCTGAGTTGAAATGGACTCTCCTGTGGATGTGTCCTAATATGTTTATGTGTCTATGGGTACCTTGGAATGAAGCGGTGGCCCTGGGGACCTGAAGGGTTCTCCTAAACAGAGGCTTTGACACAGCTCCAACGTGCATGTTTCCCATGTGTAGATGAGATTTGTTCTGATGGGTGAGTCAAGAAACAGCCATATGCTGGTATAGAAATCCAGGCCTCTGAGGAGAGATGCCTGGAAACCAAAGCAATGGATCCGATTAGTGCCTAGGGGCCTGTTCGTTCCTTTTTACCTCTGGGGACATCAGTCTACGGGTCTGAGTGCAGGTAGGTGCTCAGATGGGCTCAGATTGCCCCTGTTTGTCCTGGGAAGCCACAACTATTGGGATGGCCTCAGGGACTTTGGAGGTTATCCTACTAGTAGGGTTGTGGCCATTGGAACGGGCACATACAATTCCCTTGGAGAGGGCAAGTACAGTCCTCAGGTTTGGCTCCAGGGCCCTGAGCCTGTAGGGTGTGTAGGCCAGAGCTGTTTGGACAGTTGTCTGAAAACACAAACTCGGCTTATGTTTTGGGTCATAGGTATGGCAGGACTGATCTACAGACCATGAGGAGAACATATCGGGATATGAAAAAAGGGCGATTGTGAGGCTCTTGCTCAAGGTTTTGTCTCTGGATATCGTGTCACTCATGGTCGTGAAATTGCCGGGTGACTTCATGGGAAATGGACGAGTCTTACTCTCTGGGGGTTCGGTCCCTTCCAAAGAGTTTGGGGTCATTCTGGGGATGGAAGAAGTCCGTTTTTTTGTTGTTGTCGATTTGTTTCATTTTGTTTTTCAACCTCAGATGTCCCACCAAATGAGGGATTCTATAGTAGAGCCCTGGGGTGGGGCGACTGGACAACCAGAAATCTGGTTAAAAATTGGGGACTAGGGACATGTCAAGCCCATTATGACATCTAATGGTCCAGCCACTGAGAGGACTTACTAGAGGACAGGACTCACGCTGAGGTCACAATGCGTGTTTATGCTCTCGTCGCACTCAAGAATGGGTGTGGCCTCAGGGTGAATGCTGGTTTCTCCTACACTGAACGTTGGACAACATGCCAACCACAAGGTTTCTCCAGGACATCCCATATGGAATGACTCCAGAGCACCGTTCGAGGATGGATGCCTGGGAAGTCCGCCTCACCTTCCAATTGTCTCCTAGCAACAAGACAGTTTAGATCTAATGGATCTGCGGGAGCAACCGTGGTGGCTGAGTTGAAATGCACTTTCCAGAGGATGGGTCCTAACGTGTGTTTGTGTCCATGAGGGCCTTGGAATGGGGAGGTGGCACCGCGACCCTGAAGAGTTCTGATTTCTGGGTCAGGAAGAGTTCTGATTTCTGCATCACAGTCACCCGTGGGCAGTGATTGGAGATAAGGTCTAGGTTCTGAAGCCTGAAAACTGAGGTAGGGAAGAGATGATGACCTGAGGCCATGGCGGGTCTGATGTGCTCAGCGTGCGGTCAGCTGTCTGGGTGTTGGTCAGCAGGTCCGGGCTCAGGTTGTGTCAGACAGTGCATTAGTGCCCAGGTTAGACTATATAATTTGGGTACATTCGAGTGCCGTGTAGGTATATCCTCATTTAAGCTGTCTGGGCTGCTCATTAGGCAATATATTTTTTCTAGAGGGCAGTCAGAGTGCTTCATTGTCGGTCCGGAATTGCCAAACTTGAGGGCTTCGGGGCCAGGAGAGTGAGGACGGAAGTCTGAGAACACAAGCTAGACTTCGGATTCAGGGTGAGGGCACGGCAGGTACCCCCTGCAGATCTGAACCAATATCTCATGCATCTGAAGTCAGGGCGAGGATCCGACGTTGGCTCAGGTTGGAGTTTCTGTGCATGACGGCCCCTTCATGAAGGGAGCGGAATCTCGAGGCCATGGAGGTTTTCCACGTTGGGAGATGTGGGATGCCCCCTTCAAGGATTACTTCTGCGGGACAATTGAGACCTGTTGGACAGCTCCAGGACATCCCATATGGAATGACTCCAGAACACCGTTCGAGGATGGATGCCTGGGAAGTCCGCCTCACCTTCCAATTGTCTCCTAGCAACAAGACAGTTTAGATCTAATGGATCTGCGGGAGCAACCGTGGTGGCTGAGTTGAAATGCACTTTCCAGAGGATGGGTCCTAACGTGTGTTTGTGTCCATGAGGGCCTTGGAATGGGGAGGTGGCACCGGGACCCTGAAGTATTCTCCTAAGCTTTGGCTTAGCTCCCATGCACAAGTTTCCTTGTGGAGACGAGATTTGTTCTGATGGGTGCCTCAGGAAATCCCCTCTGCTGTTATTGGAATCCAGGCTTTTGAGGAGACATGCCTGTAAACCAAAGCAATGGATCCGATATTGGCCTCGGGTCCTGTTGGTTCAATCTTCTTGGTATGAGTGGAGGTAGATGAGTGGAGGTAGATGTTCAGCCGGTATCAACCGCCCTTTTTTCTCCCGGGCGACCTACACTATTGGGATGGCCTCAGGGACTTTGGAGGGTTCTCCTAATTTGTACGATTTTTGACAATGGAACGGGCAGAATTCCCATGGATTGGGTGGGTGCAGTCCTAATGTGTGGCTCCAGGGGCCCCAGCCTGGAGGGAGTGTGGCCCAGGACTTTGAGGACAGAAGACTGAAAACACAAACTCAGCTTAAGTTTGGGGACGTAGGTATGGCACGCCCGATCTACAAACCATGAGAAGAACTCTTCAGGATACAAAGAATGTGCGTGTCTGAGGCGCTGGCTCAGGCTTTTGTCTCTGACTTTTGTTTCAACGATGGCCTTGGATGTTGGGGAGGTCTCATGGGCCATGGACGAATCTTCCTCTCTGTGGATTTGGCCCGATCCCAATTGTTTTTCGTCCATCTGTGGGATGGGAGGACTCCTTTCAGGTTTGTTACCTCAGGTGTCCCACCAAAAGAGGAATTCCAAAGCAGAGCCCTGGGGAAGAGTGAAGGGACAACCCGGACTATGGTTAAAAATTGGGGCCTAGGGGCATGGCAAGCCCAATATGCTGTCTCTTCATATAGGCCCGGAGAGGCCTTACCTGAGGACTGGGCTCAGGCTGAGGGTCACAATGTGTGTTTGTGACCAATGTTGCCCGCAAGAATGGGCTGGGCCTCATGGGCCACGCTTGTTTCAACTACACTGAACGTTGGACAACATGCCAAGCACAAGGTTTCTTGCCATGGGGAAAGAGTTCTGATTTCTGCATCATTTTCAACCCTGGGCAGTGGTTGGAGATAAGGTCTAGATTCTGGAGCCTGAAAACCGCAGTTGGGAAGAGATGACGACCTAAGGCCATGGCGGGTCCGATGTGCTCAGTGTGCGGCCAGCTGTCTGGGTGGGACCAGGAGGTCCAGGCTCAGGCTGGGTCAGAAGGGGAAATAGTGCCCAGGTCAGCCTATATGTTTGGGGTACAGCCGAATGGCGTGCAGGTTGATCCTCATTTGCGGTTTCGGGGTAGCCCTGAGGGCAATGTTTTACTTCTGTAGGGCAGGCAGAGTGCGGCATTGTAGTTCTGGATTGCCCAACTGGAGGGCTTGTGGGCCAGTAGTCTGAGGACGGAGTCTGAGAACCCAAGCTAGGCCTAGGTGTCTGGGTGAGGATATGGCAGGCACAATCTACAGACCTCAATCGAGATCTCGTGCATCTGAAGTCAGCGCAAGGATCAGACGATCGCTCAGGTTGGACTTTCTGCCCTGATGGCCCTTTCTTGAAGGGGGTTGGATCACGAGGACATGGGGGTTTTCGCACGATGGGAGTTGTGAGAAGCTCCAAACTGCAAAGATTCTTCTGCAGGACAATTGAGACCTGTTGGTTGGCTCCAGGCCAACGATTCCGAGCAGGGTTCTAAGGATGGATGGCTGGGTAGCCCACCTCGCATTCCAATTGTCTCCAAGCAACAAGACAGGTTAGATCTGCTGGATGTGGGGGGCAACCGAGGAGGCTGAGTTGAAATGGACTCTCCTGTGGATGTGTCCTAATATGTTTATGTGTCTATGGGTACCTTGGAATGAAGCGGTGGCCCTGGGGACCTGAAGGGTTCTCCTAAACAGAGGCTTTGACACAGCTCCAACGTGCATGTTTCCCATGTGTAGATGAGATTTGTTCTGATGGGTGAGTCAAGAAACAGCCATATGCTGGTATAGAAATCCAGGCCTCTGAGGAGAGATGCCTGGAAACCAAAGCAATGGATCCGATTAGTGCCTAGGGGCCTGTTCGTTCCTTTTTACCTCTGGGGACATCAGTCTACGGGTCTGAGTGCAGGTAGGTGCTCAGATGGGCTCAGATTGCCCCTGTTTGTCCTGGGAAGCCACAACTATTGGGATGGCCTCAGGGACTTTGGAGGTTATCCTACTAGTAGGGTTGTGGCCATTGGAACGGGCACATACAATTCCCTTGGAGAGGGCAAGTACAGTCCTCAGGTTTGGCTCCAGGGCCCTGAGCCTGTAGGGTGTGTAGGCCAGAGCTGTTTGGACAGTTGTCTGAAAACACAAACTCGGCTTATGTTTTGGGTCATAGGTATGGCAGGACTGATCTACAGACCATGAGGAGAACATATCGGGATATGAAAAAAGGGCGATTGTGAGGCTCTTGCTCAAGGTTTTGTCTCTGGATATCGTGTCACTCATGGTCGTGAAATTGCCGGGTGACTTCATGGGAAATGGACGAGTCTTACTCTCTGGGGGTTCGGTCCCTTCCAAAGAGTTTGGGGTCATTCTGGGGATGGAAGAAGTCCGTTTTTTTGTTGTTGTCGATTTGTTTCATTTTGTTTTTCAACCTCAGATGTCCCACCAAATGAGGGATTCTATAGTAGAGCCCTGGGGTGGGGCGACTGGACAACCAGAAATCTGGTTAAAAATTGGGGACTAGGGACATGTCAAGCCCATTATGACATCTAATGGTCCAGCCACTGAGAGGACTTACTAGAGGACAGGACTCACGCTGAGGTCACAATGCGTGTTTATGCTCTCGTCGCACTCAAGAATGGGTGTGGCCTCAGGGTGAATGCTGGTTTCTCCTACACTGAACGTTGGACAACATGCCAACCACAAGGTTTCTCCAGGACATCCCATATGGAATGACTCCAGAGCACCGTTCGAGGATGGATGCCTGGGAAGTCCGCCTCACCTTCCAATTGTCTCCTAGCAACAAGACAGTTTAGATCTAATGGATCTGCGGGAGCAACCGTGGTGGCTGAGTTGAAATGCACTTTCCAGAGGATGGGTCCTAACGTGTGTTTGTGTCCATGAGGGCCTTGGAATGGGGAGGTGGCACCGCGACCCTGAAGAGTTCTGATTTCTGGGTCAGGAAGAGTTCTGATTTCTGCATCACAGTCACCCGTGGGCAGTGATTGGAGATGAGGTCTAGGTTCTGAAGCCTGAAAACTGAGGTAGGGAAGAGATGATGACCTGAGGCCATGGCGGGTCTGATGTGCTCAGCGTGCGGTCAGCTGTCTGGGTGTTGGTCAGCAGGTCCGGGCTCAGGTTGTGTCAGACAGTGCATTAGTGCCCAGGTTAGACTATATAATTTGGGTACATTCGAGTGCCGTGTAGGTATATCCTCATTTAAGCTGTCTGGGCTGCTCATTAGGCAATATATTTTTTCTAGAGGGCAGTCAGAGTGCTTCATTGTCGGTCCGGAATTGCCAAACTTGAGGGCTTCGGGGCCAGGAGAGTGAGGACGGAAGTCTGAGAACACAAGCTAGACTTCGGATTCAGGGTGAGGGCACGGCAGGTACCCCCTGCAGATCTGAACCAATATCTCATGCATCTGAAGTCAGGGCGAGGATCCGACGTTGGCTCAGGTTGGAGTTTCTGTGCATGACGGCCCCTTCATGAAGGGAGCGGAATCTCGAGGCCATGGAGGTTTTCCACGTTGGGAGATGTGGGATGCCCCCTTCAAGGATTACTTCTGCGGGACAATTGAGACCTGTTGGACAGCTCCAGGACATCCCATATGGAATGACTCCAGAACACCGTTCGAGGATGGATGCCTGGGAAGTCCGCCTCACCTTCCAATTGTCTCCTAGCAACAAGACAGTTTAGATCTAATGGATCTGCGGGAGCAACCGTGGTGGCTGAGTTGAAATGCACTTTCCAGAGGATGGGTCCTAACGTGTGTTTGTGTCCATGAGGGCCTTGGAATGGGGAGGTGGCACCGGGACCCTGAAGTATTCTCCTAAGCTTTGGCTTAGCTCCCATGCACAAGTTTCCTTGTGGAGACGAGATTTGTTCTGATGGGTGCCTCAGGAAATCCCCTCTGCTGTTATTGGAATCCAGGCTTTTGAGGAGACATGCCTGTAAACCAAAGCAATGGATCCGATATTGGCCTCGGGTCCTGTTGGTTCAATCTTCTTGGTATGAGTGGAGGTAGATGAGTGGAGGTAGATGTTCAGCCGGTATCAACCGCCCTTTTTTCTCCCGGGCGACCTACACTATTGGGATGGCCTCAGGGACTTTGGAGGGTTCTCCTAATTTGTACGATTTTTGACAATGGAACGGGCAGAATTCCCATGGAATGGGTGGGGGCAGTCCTAATGTGTGGCTCCAGGGGCCCCAGCCTGGAGGGAGTGTGGCCCAGGACTTTGAGGACAGAAGACTGAAAACACAAACTCAGCTTAAGTTTGGGGACTAGGTATGGCACGCCCGATCTACAAACCATGAGAAGAACTCTTCAGGATATGAAGAATGAGCGAGTCTGAGGCGCTTGCTCAGGTTTTTGTCTCTGGATTTTGTTTCAGCGATGGCCGTGGAATGTTGGGGAGGTCTCATGGGCCATGGACGAATCTTCCTCTCTGTGGATTTGCCCGATCCCAATTGTTTTTCGTCCATCTGTGGGATGGGAGGACTCCTTTCAGGTTTGTTACCGCAGGTGTCCCACGAAAAGAGGAATTCCAAAGCAGAGCCCTGGGGAAGAGTGAAGGGACAACCCGAACTATGGTTAAAAATTGGGGCCTAGGGGCATGGCAAGCCCAATATGCTGTCTCTTCATATAGGCCCTGAGAGGCCTTATCTGAGGACTGGGCTCAGGCTGAGGGTCACAATGTGTGTTTGTGACCAATGTGGCCCGCAAGCATGGGCTGGGCCTCATGGGCCACGCTTGTTTCAACTACACTGAACGTTGGACAACATGCCAAGCACAAGGTTTCTTGCCATGGGGAAAGAGTTCTGATTTCTGCATCATTTTCAACCCTGGGCAGTGGTTGGAGATAAGGTCTAGGTTCTGGAGCCTGAAAACCGCAGTTGGGAAGAGATGACGACCTAAGGCCATGGCGGGTCCGATGTGCTCAGTGTGCGGCCAGCTGTCTGGGTGGGACCAGGAGGTCCAGTCTCAGGCTGGGTCAGAAGGGGAAATAGTGCCCAGGTCAGCCTATATGTTTGGGGTACAGCCGAATGGCGTGCAGGTTGATCCTCATTTGCGGTTTCGGGGTAGCCCTGAGGGCAATGTTTTACTTCTGTAGGGCAGGCAGAGTGCGGCATTGTAGTTCTGGATTGCCCAACTGGAGGGCTTGTGGGCCAGTATTCTGAGGACGGATTCTGAGAAACCAAGCTAGGCCTAGGTTTCTGGGTGAGGATATTGCAGGCACAATCTACAGACCTCAATAGAGATCTCGTGCATCTGAAGTCAGGGCAAGGATCAGACGATCGCTCAGGTTGGACTTTCTGCCCTGATGGCCTTTTCTTGAAGGGGGTTGGATCACGAGGACATGGGGGTTTTCGCACGATGGGAGTTGTGAGAAGCTCCAAACTGCAAATATTCTTCTGCAGGACAATTGAGACCTGTTGGTTGGCTCCAGGCCAACGATTCCGAGCAGGGTTCTAAGGATGGATTGCTGGGTAGACCACCTCGCATTCCAATTGTCTCCAAGCAACAAGACAGGTTAGATCTGCTGGATGTGGGGGGCAACCGAGGAGGCTAGTTGAAATGGACTCTCCTGTGGATGTGTCCTAATATGTTTTTGTGTCTATGGGGACCTTGGAATGAAGCGGTGGCCCTGGGGCCCTGAAGGGTTCTCCTAAACAGAGGCTTTGACACAGCTCCAACGTGCATGTTTCCCATGTGTAGATGAGATTTGTTCTGATGGGTGAGTCAAGAAACAGCCATATGCTGGTATTGAAATCCAGGCCTCTGAGGAGAGATGCCTGGAAACCAAAGCAATGGATCCGATTAGTGCCTAGGGGCCTGTTCGTTCCTTTTTACCTCTGGGGACATCAGTCTACGGGTCTGAGTGCAGGTAGGTGCTCAGATGGGCTCAGATTGCCCCTGTTTGTCCTGGGAAGCCACAACTCTTGGGATGGCCTCAGGGACTTTGGAGGTTATCCTATTAGTAGGGTTGTGGCCTTTGGAATGGGCACATACAATTCCCTTGGAGAGGGCAAGTACAGTCCTCAGGTTTGGCTCCAGGGCCCTGAGCCTGTAGGGTGTGTAGGCCAGAGCTGTTTGGACAGTTGTCTGAAAACACAAACTCGGCTTATGTTTTGGGTCATAGGTATGGCAGGACTGATCTACAGACCATGAGGAGAACACTTCGGGATATGAAAAAAGGGCGAGTGTGAGGCTCTTGCTCAAGGTTTTGTCTCTGGATATCGTGTCACTCATGGTCGTGAAATTGCCGGGTGACTTCATGGGAAATGGACGAGTCTTATTCTCTAGGGGTTCGGTCCCGTCCAAAGAGTTTGGGCTCATTCTGGGGATGGAAGAAGTCCGTTTTTTTGTTGTTGTCGATTTGTTTCATTTTGTTTTTCAACCTCAGATGTCCCACCAAATGAGGGATTCCAGAGTAGAGCCCTGGGGTGGGGCGACAGGACAACCAGAAATCTGGTTAAAAATTGGGGACTAGGGACATGTCAAGCCCATTATGACATCTAATGGTCCAGCCACTTAGAGGACTTACTAGAGGACAGGACTCACACTGAGGTCACATTGCGTGTTTATGCTCTCGTCGCACTCAAGAATGGGCGGGGCCTCAGGGTGAATGCTGGTTTCTCCTACACTGAACGTTGGACAACATGCCACCACAAGGTTTCTTACCATGAGTCAGGAAGAGTTCTGATTTCTGCATCACAGTCACCCGTGGGCAGTGATTGGAGATAAGGTCTAGGTTCTGAAGCCTGAAAACTGAGGTAGGGAAGAGATGATGACCTAAGGCCATGGCGGGTCTGATGTGCTCAGCGTGCGGTCAGCTGTCTGGGTTTTGGTCAGCAGGTCCGGGCTCAGGTTGTGTCAGACAGTGCATTAGAGCCCAGGTTAGACTATATAATTTGGGTCCATTCGAGTGCCGTGGAGGTTTATTCTCATTTAAGCTGCCTGGGCTGCTCATTAGGCAATATATTTTTTCTAGAGGGCAGGCAGAGTGCCTCATTGTCGGTCCGGAATTGCCAAACTTGAGGGCTTCGGGGCCAGGAGAGTGAGGACGGAAGTCTGAGAACACAAGCTAGACTTCGGATTCAGGGTGAGGGCACGGCAGGTACCCCCTGCAGATCTGAACCAATATCTCATGCATCTGAAGTCAGGGCGAGGATCCGACGTTGGCTCAGGTTGGAGTTTCTGTGCATGACGGCCCCTTCATGAAGGGAGCGGAATCTCGAGGCCATGGAGGTTTTCCACGTTGGGAGATATGGGATGCCCCCTTCAAGGATTACTTCTGCGGGACAATTGAGACCTGTTGGACAGCTCCAGGACATCCCATATGGAATGACTCCAGAGCACCGTTCGAGGATGGATGCCTGGGAAGTCCGCCTCACCTTCCAATTGTCTCCTAGCAACAAGACAGTTTAGATCTAATGGATCTGCGGGAGCAACCGGGGTGGCTGAGTTGAAATGCACTTTCCAGAGCATGGGCCTAACGTGTGTTTGTGTCCATGAGGGCCTTGGAATGTGGAGGTGGCACCGGGACCCTGAAGTATTCTCCTAAGCTTTGGCTTAGCTCCCATGCACAAGTTTCCTTGTGGAGACGAGATTTGTTCTGATGGGTGCCTCAGGAAATCCCCTCGGCTGGTATGGAATCCAGGCTTTTGAGGAGACATGCCTGTAAACCAAAGCAATGGATCCGATAATGGCCTCAGGTCCTGTCTGGTTCAATCTTCTTGGTATGAGTGGAGGTAGATGAGCGGAGGTAGATGCTCAGCCGGTATCAACCGCCCTTTTTTGTCCCGGGCGACCTACACTATTGGGATGGCCTCAGGGACTTTGGAGGGTTCTCCTAATTTGTACGAATTTTGACAATGGAACGGGCAGAATTCCCATGGATTGGGTGGGGGCAGTCCTAATGTGTGGCTCCAGGGGCCCCAGCCTGGAGGGAGTGTGGCCCAGGACTTTGAGGACAGAAGACTGAAAACACAAACTCAGCTTAAGTTTGGGGACGTAGGTATGGCACGCCCGATCTACAAACCATGAGAAGAACTCTTCAGGATACGAAGAATGTGCGTGTCTGAGGCGCTTGCTCAGGCTTTTGTCTCTGACTTTTGTTTCAACGATGGCCTTGGATGTTGGGGAAGTCTCATGGGCCATGGACGAATCTTCCTCTCTGTGGATTTGGCCCGATCCCAATTGTTTTTCGTCCATCTGTGGGATGGGAGGACTCCTTTCAGGTTTGTTACCTCAGGTGTCCCACCAAAAGAGGAATTCCAAAGCAGAGCCCTGGGGAAGAGTGAAGGGACACCACGAACTATGGTTAAAAATTGGGGCCTAGGGGCATGGCAAGCCCAATATGCTGTCTCTTCATATAGGCCCTGAGAGGCCTTACCTGAGGACTGGGCTCAGGCTGAGGGTCACAATGTGTGTTTGTGACCAATGTTGCCCGCAAGCATGGGCTGGGCCTCATGGGCCACGCTTGTTTCAACTACACTGAACGTTGGACAACATGCGAAGCACAAGGTTTCTTGCCATGGGGAAAGAGTTCTGATTTCTGCATCATTTTCAACCCTGGGCAGTGGTTGGAGATAAGGTCTAGGTTCTGGAGCCTGAAAACCGCAGTTGGGAAGAGATGACGACCTAAGGCCATGGCGGGTCCGATGTGCTCAGTGTGCGGCCAGCTGTCTGGGTGGGACCAGGAGGTCCAGGCTCAGGCTGGGTCAGAAGGGGAAATAGTGCCCAGGTCAGCCTATATGTTTGGGGTACAGCCGAATGGCGTGCAGGTTGATCCTCATTTGCGGTTTCGGGGTAGCCCTGAGGGCAATGTTTTACTTCTGTAGGGCAGGCAGAGTGCGGCATTGTAGTTCTGGATTGCCCAACTGGAGGGCTTGTGGGCCAGTAGTCTGAGGACGGAGTCTGAGAACCCAAGCTAGGCCTAGGTGTCTGGGTGAGGATATGGCAGGCACAATCTACAGACCTCAATCGAGATCTCGTGCATCTGAAGTCAGGGCAAGGATCAGACGATCGCTCAGGTTGGACTTTCTGCCCTGATGGCCCTTTCTTGAAGGGGGTTGGATCACGAGGACATGGGGGTTTTCGCACGATGGGAGTTGTGACAAGCTCCAAACTGCAAAGATTCTTCTGCAGGACAATTGAGACCTGTTGGTTGGCTCTAGGCCAACAATTCCGAGCAGGGTTCTAAGGATGGATGGCTGGGTAGCCCACCTCGCATTCCAATTGTCTCCAAGCAACAAGACAGGTTAGATCTGCTGGATGTGTGGGGCAACCGAGGAGGCTGAGTTGAAATGGACTCTCCTGTGGATGTGTCCTAATATGTTTTTGTGTCTATGGAGACCTTGGAATGAAGCGGTGGCCCTGGGGCCCTGAAGGGTTCTCCTAAACAGAGGCTTTGACACAGCTCCAACGTGCATGTTTCCCATGTGAAGATGAGATGTGTTCTGATGGGTGAGTCAAAAAACAGCCATATGCTGGTATTGAAATCCAGGCCTCAGAGGAGAGATGCCTGGAAACAAAAGCAATGGATCCGATTAGTGCCTAGGGGCCTGTTCGTTCCTTTTTACCTCTGGGGACATCAGTCTACGGTTCTGAGTGCAGGTAGGGGCTCAGATGGGCTCAGATTGCCCCTGTTTGTCCTGGGAAGCCACAACTATTGGGATGGCCTCAAGGACTTTGGAGGTTATCCTACTAGTAGGGTTGTGGCCATTGGAATGGGCACATACAATTCCCGTGGAGAGTGCAAGTACAGTCCTCAGGTTTGGCTCCAGGGCCCTGAGCCTGTAGGGTCTGTAGGCCAGAGCTGTTTGGACAGTTGTCTGAAAACACAAACTCGGCTTATGTTTTGGGTCATAGGTATGGCAGGACTGATCTACAGACCATGAGGAGAACACTTCGGGATATGAAAAAAGGGCGAGTGTGAGGCTCTTGCTCAAGTTTTTGTCTCTGGATATCGTGTCACTCATGGTCGTGAAATTGCCGGGTGACTTCATGGGAAATGGACGAGTCTTACTCTCTGGGGGTTCGGTCCCGTCCAAAGAGTTTGGGCTCATTCTGGGGATGGAAGAAGTCCGTTTTTTTGTTGTTGTTGTCGATTTCTTTCATTTTGTTTTTCAACCTCAGATGTCCCACCAAATGAGGGATTCCAGAGTAGAGCCCTGGGGTGGGGCGACTGGACAACCAGAAATCTGGTTAAAAATTGGGGACTAGGGACATGTCAAGCCCATTATGACATCTAATGGTCCAGCCACTGAGAGGACTTACTAGAGGACAGGACTCACGCTGAGGTCACAATGCGTGTTTATGCTCTCGTCGCACTCAAGAATGGGCGGGGCCTCAGGGTGAATGCTGGTTTCTCCTACACTGAACGTTGGACAATATGCCAACCACAAGGTTTCTTGCCATGGGTCAGGAAGAGTTCTGATTTCTGCATCACAGTCACCCGTGGGCAGTGATTGGAGATAAGGTCTAGGTTCTGAAGCCTGAAAACTGAGGTAGGGAAGAGATGATGACCTAAGGCCATGGCGGGTCTGATGTGCTCAGCATGCGGTCAGCTGTCTGGGTGTTGGTCAGCAGGTCCGGGCTCAGGTTGTGTCAGACAGTGCATTAGTGCCCAGGTTAGACTATATAATTTGGGTACATTCGAGTGCCGTGTAGGTTTATCCTCATTTAAGCTGCCTGGGCTGCTCATTAGGCAATATATTGTTTCTAGAGGGCAGGCAGAGTGCTTCATTTTCAGTCCGGAATTGCCAAACTTGAGGGCTTCGGGGCCAGGTGAGTGAGGACGGAAGTCTGAGAACACAAGCTAGACTTCGGATTCAGGGTGAGGGCACGGCAGGTACTCCCTGCAGATCTGAACCAATATCTCATGCATCTGAAGTGAGGCGAGGATCCGACGTTGGCTCAGGTTGGAGTTTCTGTGCATGACGGCCCCTTCATGAAGGGAGCGGAATCTCGAGGCTATGGAGGTTTTCCACGTTGGGAGATGTGGGATGCCCCCTTCAAGGATTCCTTCTGCGAGACAATTGAGACCTTTTGGACAGCTCCAGGACATCCCATACGAAATGACTCCAGAGCACCGTTCGAGAATGGATGCCTGGGAAGTCCGCCTCGCCTTCCAATTGTCTCCTAGCAACAAGACAGTTTAGATCTAATGGATCTGCGGGAGCAACCGGGGTGGCTGAGTTGAAATGCACTTTCCAGAGGATGGGTCCTAACGTGTGTTTGTGTCCATGAGGGCCTTGGAATGGGGAGGTGGCTCCGGGACCCTGAAGTATTCTGCTAAGCTTTGGCATAGCTCCCATGCACAAGTTTCCTTGTGGAGACGAGATTTGTTCTGATGGGTGCCTCAGGAAATCCCCTCTGCTGGTATTGGAATCCAGGCTTTTGAGGAGACATGCCTGTAAACCAAAGCAATGGATCCGATAATGGTCTTGGGTCCTGTCTGGTTCAATCTTCTTGGTATGAGTGGAGGTAGATGAGTGGAGGTAGATGCTCAGCCGGTATCAACCACCCTTTTTTGTCCCGGGCGACCAACACTATTTGGATGGCCTCAGGGACTTTGGAGGGTTCTCCTAATTTGTACGATTTTTGACAATGGAATGGGCAGAATTGCCATGGATTGGGTGGGGGCAGTCCTAATGTGTGGCTCCAGGGGCCCAAGCCTGGAGGGAGTGTGGCCCAGGACTTTGAGGCCTGAAGACTGAAAACACAAACTCAGCTTAAGTTTGGGGACGTAGGTATCGCACGCCCGATCTACAAACCATGAGAAGAACTCTTCAGGATATGAAGAATTAGCGAGTCTGAGTCGCTTGCTCAGGCTTTTGTCTCTGGATTTTGTTTCAGTGATGGCCGTGGAATGTTGGGGAGGTCTCATGGGCCATGGACGAATCTTCTTCTCTGTGGATTTCGCCCGTTCCCAATTGTTATTTGTCAATCTGTGGGATGGGAGGACTCCTTTCAGGTTTGTTACCTCAGGTGTCCCACCAAAAGAGGAATTCCAAAGCAGAGCCCTGGGGAAGAGTGAAGGGACAACCCGAACTATGGTTAAAAATTGGGGCCTAGGGGCATGGCAAGCCCAATATGCTGTCTCTTCATATAGGCCCTGAGAGGCCTTACCTGAGGACTGGGCTCAGGCTGAGGGTCACAATGTGTGTTTGTGACCAATGTGGCCCGCAAGCATGGGCTGGACCTCATGGGCCACGCTTGTTTCAACTACACTGAACGTTGGACAACATGCCAACCACAAGGTTTCTTGCCATGGGGAAAGAGTTCTGATTTCTGCATCATTTTCAACCCTGGGCAGTGGTTGGAGATAAGGTCTAGGTTCTGGAGCCTGAAAACCGCAGTTGGGAAGAGATGACGTCCTAAGGCCATGGCGGGTCCGATGTGCTCAGTGAGCGGCCAGCTGTCTGGGTGGGACCAGGAGGTCTAGGCTCAGGCTGGGTCAGAAGGGGAAATAGTGCCCAGGTCAGCCTATATGTTTGGGGTACATCCGATTGGCGTGCAGGTTGATCCTCATTTGGGGTTTCGGGGTAGCCAAGGGCAATGTTTTACTTCTGTAGGGCAGGCAGTGTGCGGCATTGTAGTTCTGGATTGCCAAACTGGAGGGCTTGTGGGCCAGTAGTCTGAGGACGGAGTCTGAGAACCCAAGCTAGGCCTAGGTTTCTGGGTGAGGATATGGCAGGCACAATCTACAGACCTCAATCGAGATCTCGTGCATCTGAAGTCAGGGCAAGGATCAGACGATCGCTCAGGTTGGACTTTCTGCCCTGATGGCCCTTTCTTGAAGGGGGTTGGATCACGAGGACATGGGGGTTTTCCCACGATGGGAGTTGTGAGAAGCTCCAAACTGCAAAGATTCTTCTGCAGGACAATTGAGACCTGTAGGTTGGCTCCAGGCCAACGATTCCGAGCAGGGTTCTAAGGATGGATGGCTGGGTAGCCCACCTCGCATTCCAATTGTCTCCAAGCAACAAGACAGGTTAGATCTGCTGGATGTGGGGGGCAACCGAGGAGGCTGAGTTGAAATGGACTCTCCTGTGGATGTGTCCTTATATGTTTTTGTGTCTATGGAGACCTTGGATGAAGCGGTGGCCCTGGGGCCCTGAAGGGTTCTCCTAAACAGAGGCTTTGACACAGCTCCAACGTGCATGTTTCCCATGTGTAGATGAGATTTGCTCCGATGGGTGAGTCAAGAAACAGCCATATGCTGGTATTGAAATCCAGGCCTCTGAGGAGAGATGCCTGGAAACCAAAGCAATGGATCCGATTAGTTCCTAGGGGCCTGTTCGTTCCTTTTTACCTCTGGGGACATCAGTCTACGGGTCTGAGTGCAGGTAGGTGCTCAGATGGGCTCAGATTGCTCCTGTTTGTCTTGGGAAGCCACAACTATTGAGATGGCCTCAGGGACTTTGGAGGTAATCCTACTATTAGGGTTTTGGCCATTGGAATGGGCACATACAATTCCCTTGGAGAGGGCAAGTACAGTCCTCAGGTTTGGCTCCAGGGCCCTGAGCTTGTAGGGTGTGTAGGCCAGAGCTGTTTGGACAGTTGTCTGAAAACACAAACTCGGCTTATGTTTTGGGTCATAGGTATGGCAGGACTGATCTACAGACCATGAGGAGAACACTTCGGGATATGAAAAAAGGGCGAGTGTGAGGCTCTTGCTCAAGTTTTTGTCTCTGGATATCGTGTCACTCATGGTCGTGAAATTGCCAGGTGACTTCATGGGAAATGGACGAGTCTTACTCTCTGGGGGTTCGGTCCCGTCCAAAGAGTTTGGGGTCATTCTGGGAATGGAAGAAGTCCGTTTTTTTGTTGTTGTTGTCGATTTGTTTCATTTTGTTTTTCAACCTCAGATGTCCCACCAAATGAGGGATTCCAGAGTAGAGCCCTGGGCGGGGCGACTGGACAACCAGAAATCTGGTTAAAAATTGGGGACTAGGGACATGTCAAGCCCATTATGACATCTAATGGTCCAGCCACTGAGAGGACTTACTAGAGGACAGGATTCACGCTGAGGTCACAATGCGTGTTTATGCTCTCGTCGCACTCAAAAATGGGCGGGGCCTCAGGGTGAATGCTGGTTTCTCCTACACTGAACTTTGGACAACATGCCAACCACAAGGTTTCTTGCCATGGGTCAGGAAGAGTTCTGATTTCTGCATCACAGTCACCCGTGGGCAGTGATTGGAGATAAGGTCTAGGTTCTGAAGCCTGAAAACTGAGGTAGGGAAGAGATGATGACCTAAGGCCATGGCGGGTCTGATGTGCTCAACGTGCGGTCAGCTGTCTGGGTGTTGGTCAGCAGGTCCGGGCTCAGGTTGTGTCAGACAGTGCATTAGTGCCCAGGTTAGACTATATAATTTGGGTACATTCGAGTGCAGTGTAGGTTTATCCTCATTTAAGCTGCCTGGGCTGCTCATTAGGCAATATATTTTTTCTAGAGGGCAGGCAGTGTGCTTCATTGTCGGTCCGGAATTGCCAAACTTGAGGGCTTCGGGGCCAGGAGAGTGAGGACGGAAGTCTGAGAACACAAGCTAGACTTCGTATTCAGGGTGAGGGCACGGCAGGTACCCCCTGCAGATCTGAACCAATATCTCATGCATCTGAAGTCAGGGCGAGGATCCGACGTTGGCTCAGGTTGGAGTTTCTGTGCATGATGGCCCCTTCATGAAGGGAGCGGAATCTCGAGGCCATGGAGGTTTTCCACGTTGGGAGATGTGGGATGCCCCCTTCAAGGATTCCTTCTGCGGGACATTTGAGACTTGTTGGACAGCTCCAGGACATCCCATATGGAATGACTCCAGAGCACCGTTCGAGGATGGATGCCTGGGAAGTCCGCCTCGCCTTCCAATTGTCTCCTAGCAACAAGACAGTTTAGATCTAATGGATCTGCGGGAGCAACCGGGGTGGCTGAGTTGAAATGCACTTTCCAGAGGATGGGTCCTAACGTGTGTTTGTGTCCATGAGGGCCTTGGAATTTGGAGGTGGCACTGGGACCCTGAAGTATTCTCCTAAGCTTTGGCATAGCTCCCATGCACAAGTTTCCTTGTGGAGACGAGATTTGTTCTGATGGGTGCCTCAGGAAATCCCCTCTGCTGGTATTGGAATCCAGGCTTTTGAGGAGACATGCCTGTAAACCAAAGCATTGGATCCGATAATGGCCTTGGGTCCTGTCTGGTTCAATCTTCTTGGTATGAATGGAGGTAGATGAGTGGAGGTAGATGCTCAGCTGGTATCAACCACCCTTTTTTGTCCCGGGCGACCGACACTATTGGGATGGCCTCAGGGACTTTGGAGGGTTCTACTAATTTGTACGATGTTTGACAATGGAATGGGCAGAATTGCCATGGATTGGGTGGGGGCAGTCCTAATGTGTGGCTCCAGGAACCCCAGCCTGGAGGGAGTGTGGCCCAGGACTTTGAGGACAGAAGACTGAAAACACAAACTCAGCTTAAGTTTGGGGACGTAGGTATGGCACGCCCGATCTACAAACCATGAGAAGAACTCTTCAGGATATGAAGAATGAGCCAGTCTGAGTCGCTTGCTCAGGCTTTTGTCTCTGGATTTTGTTTCAGCGATGGCTGTGGAATGTTGGGGAGGTCTCATGGGCCAATTGACGAATCTTCCTCTCTGTGGATTTGGCCCGATCCCAATTGTTTTTTGTCAATCTGTGGGATGGGAGGACTCCTTTCAGGTTTGTTACCTCAGGTGTCCCACCAAAAGAGGAATTCCAAAGCAGAGCCCTGGGGAAGAGTGAAGGGACAACCCGAACTATGGTTAAAAATTGGGGCCTAGGGGCATGGCAAGCCCAATATGCTGTCTCTTCATATAGGCCCTGAGAGGCCTTACCTGAGGACTGGCTCAGGCTGAGGGTCACAATGTGTGTTTGTGACCAATGTGGCCCGCAAGCATGGGCTGGGCCTCATGGGCCACGCTTGTTTCAACTACACTGAACGTTGGACAACATGCCAACCACAAGGTTTCTTGCCATGGGGAAAGAGATCTGATTTCTGCATCATTTTCAACCCTGGGCAGTGGTTGGAGATAAGATCTAGGTTCTGGAACCTAAAAAACCGCAGTTGGGATGATGACGACCTAAGGCCATGGCGGGTCCGATGTGCTCAGTGTGCGGCCAGCTGTCTGGGTGGGACCAGGAGGTCCAGGCTCAGGCTGGGTCAGAAGGGGAAATAGTGCCCAGGTCAGCCTATATGTTTGGGGTACAGCCGAATGGCGTGCAGGTTGATCCTCATTTGGGGTTTCGGGGTAGCCCTGAGGGCAATGTTTTACTTCTGTAGGGCAGGCAGAGTGCGGCATTGTAGTTCTGGATTGCCAAACTGGAGGGCTTGTGGGCCAGTAGTCTGAGGACGGAGTCTGAAAACCCAAGCTAGGCCTAGGTTTCTGGGTGAGGATATGGCAGGCACAATCTACAGACCTCAATAGAGATCTCGTGCATCTGAAGTCAGGGCAAGGATCAGACGATCGCTCAGGTTGGACTTTCTGCCCTGATGGCCCTTTCTTGAAGGGGGTTGGATCACGAGGACATGGGGGTTTTCCCACGATGGGAGTTGTGAGAAGCTCCAAACTGCAAAGATTCTTCTGCAGGACAATTGAGACCTGTTGATTGGCTCCAGGCCCACGATTCCGAGCAGGGATCTAAGGATGGATGGCTGGGAGGCCCACCTCGCATTCCAATTGTCTCCAAGCAACAAGACAGGTTAGATCTGCTGGATGTGGGGGGCAACCGAGGAGGCTGAGTTGAAATGGACTCTCCTGTGGATGTGTCCTAATATGTTTTTGTGTCTATGGAGACCTGGGAATGAAGCGGTGGCCCTGGGGCCCTGAAGGGTTCTCCTAAACAGAGGCTTTGACACAGCTCCAACGTGCATGTTTCCCATGTGTAGATGAGATTTGTTCCGATGGGTGAGTCAAGAAACAGCCATATGCTGGTATTGAAATCCAGGCCTCTGAGGAGAGATGCCTGGAAACCAAAGCAATGGATCCGATTAGTGCCTAGGGGCCTGTTCGTTCCTTTTTACCTCTGGGGACATCAGTCTACGGGTCTGAGTGCAGGTAGGTGCTCAGATGGGCTCAGATTGCCCCTGTTTGTCCTGGGAAGCCACAACTATTGGGATGGCCTCATGGACTTTGGACGTTATCCTACTAGTAGGGTTGTGGCCATTGGAATGGGCACATACAATTCCCTTGGAGAGGGCAAGTACAGTCCTCAGGTTTGGCTCCAGGGCCCTGAGCCTGTAGGGTGTGTAGGCCAGAGCTGTTTGGACAGTTGTCTGAAAACACAAACTCGGCTTATGTTTTGGGTCATAGGTATGGCAGGACTGATCTACAGACCATGAGGAGAACACTTCGGGATATAAAGAAAGGGCGAGTGTGAGGCTCTTGCTCAAGTTTTTGTCTCTGGATATCGTGTCACTCATGGTCGTGAAATTGCCGGGTGACTTCATGGGAAATGGACGAGTCTTATTCTCTGGGGATTCGGTCCCGTCCAAAGAGTGTGGGGTCATTCTGGGGATGGAAGAAGTCCGTTTTTTTGTTGTTGTTGTTGTCGATTTGTTTCATTTTGTTTTTCAACCTCAGATGTCCCACCAAATGAGGGATTCCAGAGTAGAGCCCTGGGGTGGGACGACTGGACAACCAGAAATCTAATTAAAAATTGGGGACTAGGGTCATGTCAAGCCCATTATGACATCTAATGGTCCAGCCACTGAGAGATCTTACTAGAGGACAGGACTCACGCTGAGGTACAATGCGTGTTTATGCTCTCGTCGCACTCAAGAATGGGCGGGGCCTCAGGGTGAATGCTGGTTTCTCCTACACTGAACGTTGGACAACATGCCAACCACAAGGTTTCTTGCCATGGGTCAGGAAGAGTTCTGATTTCTGCATCACAGTCACCCGTGGGCAGTGATTGGAGATAAGGTCTAGGTTCTGAAGCCTGAAAACTGAGGTAGGGAAGAGATGATGACCTAAGGCCATGGCGGGTCTGATGTGCTCAGCGTGCGGTCAGCTGTCTGGGTGTTGGTCAGCAGGTCCGGGCCTAGGTTGTTTCAGACAGTGCATTAGTGCCCAGGTTAGACTATATAATTTGGGTACATTCGAGTGCCGTGTAGGTTTATCCTCATTTAAGCTGCCTGGGCTGCTCATTAGGCAATATATTTTTTCTAGAGGGCAGGCAGAGTGCTTCATTGTCGGTCCGGAATTGCCAAACTTGAGGGCTTCGGGGCCAGGAGAGTGAGGACGGAAGTATGAGAACACAAGCTAGACTTCGGATTCAGGTTGAGGGCACGGCAGGTACCCCCTGCAGATCTGAACCAATATCTCATGCATCTGAAGTCAGGGCGAGGATCCGACGTTGGCTCAGGTTGGAGTTTCTGTGCATGACGGCCCCTTCATGAAGGGAGCGGAATCTCGAGGCCATGGAGGTTTTCCACGTTGGGAGATGTGGGATGCCCCCTTCAAGGATTCCTTCTGCGGGACAATTGAGACCTGTTGGACAGCTCCAGGACATCCCATATGGAATGACTCCAGAGCACCGTTCCAGGATGGATGCCTGGGAAGTCCGCCTCGCCTTCCAATTATCTCCTAGCAACAAGACAGTTTAGATCTAAAGGATCTGCGGGAGCAACCGGGGTGGCTGAGTTGAAATGCACTTTCCAGAGGATGGGTCCTAACGTGTGTTTGTGTCCATGAGGGCCTTGGAATGGGGAGGTGGCACCGGGACCCTGAAGTATTCTCCTAAGCTTTGGCATAGCACCCATTCACAAGTTTCCTTGTGGAGACGAGATTTGTTCTGATGGGTGCCTCAGGAAATCCCCTCTGCTGGTATTGGAATCCAGGCTTTTGAGGAGACATGCCTGTAAACCAAAGCAATGGATTCGATAATGGCCTCGGGTCCTGTCTGGTTCAATCTCCTTGGTATGAATGGAGGTAGATGAGTGGAGGTAGATGCTCAGCTGGTATCAACCACCCTTTTTTGTCCCGGGCGACCGACACTATTGGGATGGCCTCAGGGACTTTGGAGGGTTCTACTAATTTGTACGATGTTTGACAATGGAATGGGCAGAATTGCCATGGATTGGGTGGGGGCAGTCCTAATGTGTGGCTCCAGGAACCCCAGCCTGGAGGGAGTGTGGCCCAGGACTTTGAGGACAGAAGACTGAAAACACAAACTCAGCTTAAGTTTGGGGACGTAGGTATGGCACGCCCGATCTACAAACCATGAGAAGAACTCTTCAGGATATGAAGAATGAGCCAGTCTGAGTCGCTTGCTCAGGCTTTTGTCTCTGGATTTTGTTTCAGCGATGGCTGTGGAATGTTGGGGAGGTCTCATGGGCCAATTGACGAATCTTCCTCTCTGTGGATTTGGCCCGATCCCAATTGTTTTTTGTCAATCTGTGGGATGGGAGGACTCCTTTCAGGTTTGTTACCTCAGGTGTCCCACCAAAAGAGGAATTCCAAAGCAGAGCCCTGGGGAAGAGTGAAGGGACAACCCGAACTATGGTTAAAAATTGGGGCCTAGGGGCATGGCAAGCCCAATATGCTGTCTCTTCATATAGGCCCTGAGAGGCCTTACCTGAGGACTGGCTCAGGCTGAGGGTCACAATGTGTGTTTGTGACCAATGTGGCCCGCAAGCATGGGCTGGGCCTCATGGGCCACGCTTGTTTCAACTACACTGAACGTTGGACAACATGCCAACCACAAGGTTTCTTGCCATGGGGAAAGAGATCTGATTTCTGCATCATTTTCAACCCTGGGCAGTGGTTGGAGATAAGATCTAGGTTCTGGAACCTAAAAAACCGCAGTTGGGATGATGACGACCTAAGGCCATGGCGGGTCCGATGTGCTCAGTGTGCGGCCAGCTGTCTGGGTGGGACCAGGAGGTCCAGGCTCAGGCTGGGTCAGAAGGGGAAATAGTGCCCAGGTCAGCCTATATGTTTGGGGTACAGCCGAATGGCGTGCAGGTTGATCCTCATTTGGGGTTTCGGGGTAGCCCTGAGGGCAATGTTTTACTTCTGTAGGGCAGGCAGAGTGCGGCATTGTAGTTCTGGATTGCCAAACTGGAGGGCTTGTGGGCCAGTAGTCTGAGGACGGAGTCTGAAAACCCAAGCTAGGCCTAGGTTTCTGGGTGAGGATATGGCAGGCACAATCTACAGACCTCAATAGAGATCTCGTGCATCTGAAGTCAGGGCAAGGATCAGACGATCGCTCAGGTTGGACTTTCTGCCCTGATGGCCCTTTCTTGAAGGGGGTTGGATCACGAGGACATGGGGGTTTTCCCACGATGGGAGTTGTGAGAAGCTCCAAACTGCAAAGATTCTTCTGCAGGACAATTGAGACCTGTTGATTGGCTCCAGGCCCACGATTCCGAGCAGGGATCTAAGGATGGATGGCTGGGAGGCCCACCTCGCATTCCAATTGTCTCCAAGCAACAAGACAGGTTAGATCTGCTGGATGTGGGGGGCAACCGAGGAGGCTGAGTTGAAATGGACTCTCCTGTGGATGTGTCCTAATATGTTTTTGTGTCTATGGAGACCTGGGAATGAAGCGGTGGCCCTGGGGCCCTGAAGGGTTCTCCTAAACAGAGGCTTTGACACAGCTCCAACGTGCATGTTTCCCATGTGTAGATGAGATTTGTTCCGATGGGTGAGTCAAGAAACAGCCATATGCTGGTATTGAAATCCAGGCCTCTGAGGAGAGATGCCTGGAAACCAAAGCAATGGATCCGATTAGTGCCTAGGGGCCTGTTCGTTCCTTTTTACCTCTGGGGACATCAGTCTACGGGTCTGAGTGCAGGTAGGTGCTCAGATGGGCTCAGATTGCCCCTGTTTGTCCTGGGAAGCCACAACTATTGGGATGGCCTCATGGACTTTGGACGTTATCCTACTAGTAGGGTTGTGGCCATTGGAATGGGCACATACAATTCCCTTGGAGAGGGCAAGTACAGTCCTCAGGTTTGGCTCCAGGGCCCTGAGCCTGTAGGGTGTGTAGGCCAGAGCTGTTTGGACAGTTGTCTGAAAACACAAACTCGGCTTATGTTTTGGGTCATAGGTATGGCAGGACTGATCTACAGACCATGAGGAGAACACTTCGGGATATAAAGAAAGGGCGAGTGTGAGGCTCTTGCTCAAGTTTTTGTCTCTGGATATCGTGTCACTCATGGTCGTGAAATTGCCGGGTGACTTCATGGGAAATGGACGAGTCTTATTCTCTGGGGATTCGGTCCCGTCCAAAGAGTGTGGGGTCATTCTGGGGATGGAAGAAGTCCGTTTTTTTGTTGTTGTTGTTGTCGATTTGTTTCATTTTGTTTTTCAACCTCAGATGTCCCACCAAATGAGGGATTCCAGAGTAGAGCCCTGGGGTGGGACGACTGGACAACCAGAAATCTAATTAAAAATTGGGGACTAGGGTCATGTCAAGCCCATTATGACATCTAATGGTCCAGCCACTGAGAGATCTTACTAGAGGACAGGACTCACGCTGAGGTACAATGCGTGTTTATGCTCTCGTCGCACTCAAGAATGGGCGGGGCCTCAGGGTGAATGCTGGTTTCTCCTACACTGAACGTTGGACAACATGCCAACCACAAGGTTTCTTGCCATGGGTCAGGAAGAGTTCTGATTTCTGCATCACAGTCACCCGTGGGCAGTGATTGGAGATAAGGTCTAGGTTCTGAAGCCTGAAAACTGAGGTAGGGAAGAGATGATGACCTAAGGCCATGGCGGGTCTGATGTGCTCAGCGTGCGGTCAGCTGTCTGGGTGTTGGTCAGCAGGTCCGGGCCTAGGTTGTTTCAGACAGTGCATTAGTGCCCAGGTTAGACTATATAATTTGGGTACATTCGAGTGCCGTGTAGGTTTATCCTCATTTAAGCTGCCTGGGCTGCTCATTAGGCAATATATTTTTTCTAGAGGGCAGGCAGAGTGCTTCATTGTCGGTCCGGAATTGCCAAACTTGAGGGCTTCGGGGCCAGGAGAGTGAGGACGGAAGTATGAGAACACAAGCTAGACTTCGGATTCAGGTTGAGGGCACGGCAGGTACCCCCTGCAGATCTGAACCAATATCTCATGCATCTGAAGTCAGGGCGAGGATCCGACGTTGGCTCAGGTTGGAGTTTCTGTGCATGACGGCCCCTTCATGAAGGGAGCGGAATCTCGAGGCCATGGAGGTTTTCCACGTTGGGAGATGTGGGATGCCCCCTTCAAGGATTCCTTCTGCGGGACAATTGAGACCTGTTGGACAGCTCCAGGACATCCCATATGGAATGACTCCAGAGCACCGTTCCAGGATGGATGCCTGGGAAGTCCGCCTCGCCTTCCAATTATCTCCTAGCAACAAGACAGTTTAGATCTAAAGGATCTGCGGGAGCAACCGGGGTGGCTGAGTTGAAATGCACTTTCCAGAGGATGGGTCCTAACGTGTGTTTGTGTCCATGAGGGCCTTGGAATGGGGAGGTGGCACCGGGACCCTGAAGTATTCTCCTAAGCTTTGGCATAGCACCCATTCACAAGTTTCCTTGTGGAGACGAGATTTGTTCTGATGGGTGCCTCAGGAAATCCCCTCTGCTGGTATTGGAATCCAGGCTTTTGAGGAGACATGCCTGTAAACCAAAGCAATGGATCCGATAATGGCCTCGGGTTCTGTCTGGTTCAATCTTCTTGGTATGAGTGGAGGTAGATGAGCGGAGGTAGATGTTCAGCCGGTATCAACCGCCCTTTTTTGTCCCGGGCGACCTACACTATTGGGATGGCCTCTGGAACTTTGGAGGGTTCTCCTAATTTGTACGATTTTTGAAAATGGAATGGGCAGAATTGCCGTGGATTGGGTGGAGGCAGTCCTAATGTGTGGCTCCAGGGGCCCCAGCCTGGAGGGAGTGTGGCCCAGGACTTTGAGGACAGAAGACTGAAAACACAAACTCAGCTTAAGTTTGGGGACGTAGGTATGGCACGCCCGATCTACAAACCATGAGAAGAACTCTTCAGGATATGAAGAATGAGCGAGTCTGAGGCGCTTGCTCAGGCTTTTGTCTCTGGATTTTGTTTCAGCAATGGCCGTGGAATGTTGGAGAGGTCTCATGGGCCATGGACGAATCTTCCTCTCTGTGGATTTGGCCCGATCCCAATTGTTTTTCGTCCATCTGTGGGATGGGAGGACTCCTTTCGGGTTTGTTACCTCAGGTGTCCCACCTAAAGAGGAATTCCAAAGCAGAGCCCTGGGGAGAGTGAAGGGACAACCCGAACTATGGTTAAAAATTGGGGCCTAGGGGCATGGCAAGCCCAATAGCTGTCTCTTCATATAGGCCCTGAGAGGCCTTACCTGAGGACTGGGCTCAGGCTGAGGGTCACAATGTGTGTTTGTGAGCAATGTGGCCCGCAAGCATGGGCTGGGCCTCATGGGCCACGCTTGTTTCAACTACACTGAACGTTGGACAACATGCCAAGCACAAGGTTTCTTGCCATGGGGAAAGAGTTCTGATTTCTGCATCATTTTCAAACCTGGGCAGTGGTTGGAGATAAGGTCTAGGTTCTGGAGCCTGAAAACCGCAGTTGGGAAGAGATGACGTCCTAAGGCCATGGCGGGTTTGATGTGCTCAGTGTGCGGCCAGCTGTCTGGGTGGGACCAGGAGGTCCAGGCTCAGGCTGGGTCAGAAGGGGAAATAGTGCCCAGGTCAGCCTATATGTTTGGGGTACAGCCGAATGGCGTGCAGGTTGATCCTCATTTGGGGTTTCGGGGTAGCCCTGAGGGCAATGTTTTAATTCTGTAGGGTAGGCAGAGTGCGGCATTGTAGTTCTGGATTGCCAAACTGGAGGGCTTGTGGGCCAGTAGTCTGAGGACGGAGTCTGAAAACCCAAGCTAGGCCTAGGTTTCTGGGTGAGGATATGGCAGGCACAATCTACAGACCTCAATAGAGATCTCGTGCATCTGAAGTCAGGGCAAGGATCAGACGATCGCTCAGGTTGGACTTTCTGCCCTGATGGCCCTTTCTTGAAGGGGGTTGGATCACGAGGACATGGGGGTTTTCCCACGATGGGAGTTGTGAGAAGCTCCAAACTGCAAAGATTCTTCTGCAGGACAATTGAGACCTGTTGGTTGGCTCCAGGCCAACGATTCCGAGCAGGGTTCTAAGGATGGATGGCTGGGTAGCCCACCTCGCATTCCAATTGTCTCCAAGCAACAAGACAGGTTAGATCTGCTGGATGAGGGGGGCAACCGAGGAGGCTGAGTTGAAATGGACTCTTCTGTGGATGTATCCTAATATGTTTTTGTGTCTATGGAGACCTTGGAATGAAGCGGTGGCCCTGGGGCCCTGAAGGGTTCTCCTAAACAGAGGCTTTGACACAGCTCCAACGTGCATGTATCCCATGTATAGATGAGATTTGTTCTGATGGGTGAGTCAGGAGACAGCCATATGCTGGTATTGAAATCCAGGCCTCAGAGGAGAGATGCCTGGAAACCAAAGCAATGGATCCGATTAGTGCCTAGGGGCCTGTTCGTTCCTTTTTACCTCTGGGGACATCAGTCTACGGGTCTGAGTGCAGGTAGGTGCTCAGATGGGCTCAGATTGCCCCTGTTTGTCCTGGGAAGCCACAACTATTGGGATGGCCTCAGGGACTTTGGAGGTTATCCTATTAGTAGGGTTGTGGCCATTGGAATGGGCACATACAATTCCCTTGGAGGGGGCAAGTACAGTCCTCAGGTTTGGCTCCAGGGCCCTGAGCCTGTAGGGTGTGTAGGCCAGAGCTGTTTGGACAGTTGTCTGAAAACACAAACTCGGCTTGTGTTTTGGGTCATAGGTATGGCAGGACTGATCTACAGACCATGAGGAGAACACTTGGGATATGAAAAAAGGGCGAGTGTGAGGCTCTTGCTCAAGTTTCGTCTCTAGATATCGTGTCACTCATGGTCGTGAAATTGCCGGGTGACTTCATGGGAAATGGACGAGTCTTACTCTCTGGGTGTTCGGTCCCGTCCAAAGAGTTTGGGGTCATTCTGGGGATGGAAGAAGTCCGTTTTTTTGTTGTTGTCGATTTGTTTCATTTTGTTTTTCAACCTCAGATGTCCCAACAAATGAGGGATTCCAGAGAAGAACCCTGGGGTGCGGCGACTGGACAACCAGAAATCTGGTTAAAAATTGGGGACTAGGGACATGTCAAGCCCATTATGACATCTAATGTTTCAGCCACTGAGAGGACTTACTAGAGGACAGGACTCACGCTGAGGTCACAATGCGTGTTTATGCTCTCGTTGCACTCAAGAATGGGCGGGGCCTCAGGGTGAATGCTGGTTTCTCCTACACTGAACGTTGGACAACATGCCAACCACAAGGTTTCTTGCCATGGGTCAGGAAGAGTTCTGATTTCTGCATCACAGTCACCCGTGGGCAGTGATTGGAGATAAGGTCTAGGTTCTGAAGCCTGAAAACTGAGGTAGGGAAGAGATGAAGACCTAAGGCCATGGCGGGTCTGATGTGCTCAGGGTGCGGTCAGCTGTCTGGGTGTTGGTCAGCAGGTCCGGGCTCAGGTTGTGTCAGACAGTGCATTAGTGCCCAGGTTAGACTATATAATTTGGGTACATTCGAGTGCCGTGTAGGCTTATCCTCATTTAAGCTGCCTGGGCAGCTAATTAGGCAATATATTTTTTCTAGAGGGCAGGCAGAGTGCTTCATTGTCGGTCCGGAATTGCCAAACTTGAGGGCTTCGGGGCCAGGAGAGTGAGGACGGAAGTCTGAGAACACAAGCTAGTCTTCGGATTCAGGGTGAGGTCACGGCAGGTACCCCCTGCAGATCTGAACCAATACTCATGCATCTGAAGTCAGGGCGAGGATCCGACGTTGGCTCAGGTTGGAGTTTCTGTGCATGACGGCCCCTTCATGAAGGGAGCGGAATCTCGAGGCCATGGAGGTTTTCCACGTTGGGAGATGTGGGATGCCCCCTTCAAGGATTCCTTCTGCGGGACAATTGAGACCTGTTGGACAGCTCCAGGACATCCCATATAAAATGACTCCAGAGCACCGTTCGAGGATGGATGCCTGGGAAGTCCGCCTCACCTTCCAATTGTCTCCTAGCAACAAGACAGTTTAGATCTAATGGATCAGCTGGAGCAACCGGGGTGGCTGAGTTGAAATGCACTTTCCAGAGGATGGATCCTTACGTGTGTTTGTGTCCATGAGGGCCTTGGAATGGGGAGGTGGCACCGGGACCCTGAAGTATTCTCCTAAGCTTTGGCATAGCTCCCATGCACAAGTTTCCTTGTGGAGACGATATTTGTACTGATGAGTGCCTCAGGTAATCCCCTCTGCTGGTATTGGAATCCAGGCTTTTGAGGAGACATGCCTGTAAACCAAAGCAATGGATCCGATAATGGCCTCGGGTCCTGTCTGGTTCAATCTTCTTGGTATGAGTGGAGGTAGATGAGAGGAGGTAGATGCTCAGCCGGTATCAACCGCCCTTTTTTGTCCCGGGCGACCGACACTATTGGGATGGCCTCAGGGACTTTGGAGGCTTCTCCTAATTTGTATGATTGTTGACAATGGAATGGGCAGAATTTCATGAATTGGGTGGGGGCAGTCCTAATGTGTGGCTCCAGGGGCCCCAGCGTGTAGGGAGTGTGGCCCAGGGCTTTGAGGACCGAAGACTAAAAACACAAACTCAACTTAATTTTGGGGACGTAGGTATGGCACGCCCGATCTACAAACCGTGAGAAGAACTCTTCAGGATATTAAGAATGAGCGAGTCTGAGGCGCTTTCTCGGCTTTTGTCTCTGGATTTTGTTTCAGCGATGGCCGTGGAATGTTGGGGAAGTCTCATGGGCCATGGACGAATCTTCCTCTCTGTGGATTTGGCCCGATCCCAATTGTTTTTCATCAATCTGTGGGATGGGAGGATTCCTTTCAAGTTTGTTACCTCAGGTGTCCCACCAAACTAGGAATTCCAAAGCAGAGCCCTGGGGAAGAGTGAAGGGACAACCCGAACTATGGTTAAAAATTGGGGCCTAGGGGCATGGCAAACCCAATATGCTGTCTCTTCATATAGGCCCGGAGAGGCCTTTCCTGTGGACTGGGCTCAGGCTGAGGGTCACAATGTGTGTTTGTGACCAATGTGGCCCGCAAGCTTGGGCTCGGCCTCATGGGCCACGCTTGTTTCAACTACACTGAACGTTGGACAACATGCCAACCACAAGGTTTCTTGCCATGGGGAAAGAGTTCTGATTTCTGCATCATTTTCAACCCTGGGCAGTGGTTGGAGATAAGGTCTAGGTTCTGGAGCCTGAAAACCGCAGTTGGGAAGAGATGACGACCTAAGGCCATGGCGGGTCCGATGTGCTCAGTGTGCGGCCAGCTGTCTGGGTGGGACCAGGAGGTCCATGCTCAGGCTGGTTCAGAAGGGGAAATAGTGCCCAGGTCAGCCTATATGTTTGGGGTACAGCTGAATGGCGTGCAGGTTGATCCTCATTTGGGATTTCGGGGTAGCCCTGAGGGCAATGTTTTACTTCTGTAGGGCAGGCAGAGTGCGGCATTGTAGATCTGGATTGCCAAACTGGAGGGCTTGTGGGCCAGTAGTCTGAGGACGGAGTCTGAGAACCCAAGCTAGGCCTAGGTGTCTGGGTGAGGATATGGCAGGCACAATCTACAGACCTCAATCGAGATCTCGTGCATCTGAAGTCAGGGCAAGGATCAGACGATCGCTCAGGTTGGACTTTCTGCCCTGATGGCCCTTTCTTGAAGGGGGTTGGATCACGAGGACATGGGTGTTTTCGCACGATGGGAGTTGTGAGAAGCTCCAAACTGCAAAGATTCTTCTGCAGGACAATTGAGACCTGTTGGTTGGCTCCAGGCCAACGATTCCGACCAGGGTTCTAAGGATGGATGGCTGGGTAGCCCACCTCACATTTAATGGTCTCCAAGCAACAAGACAGGTTAGATCTGCTGGATGTGGGGGGCAACCGAGGAGGCTGAGTTGAAATGGACTCTCCTGGGGATGTGTCCTAATATGTTTTTGTGTCTATGGAGACATTGGAATGAAGCGGTGGCCCTGGGGCCCTGAAGGGTTCTCCTAAACAGAGGCTTTGACACAGCTCCAACGTGCATGTTGCCCATGTGTAGATGAGATTTGTTCTGATGGGTGAGTCAAGAAACAGCCATATGCTGGTATTGAAATACAGGCCTCTGAGGAGAGATGCCTGGAAAACAAAGGAATGAATCCGATTAGTGCCTAGGGGCCTGTTCGTTCCTTTTTACCTCTGGGGACATCAGTCTACGGGTCTGAGTGCAGGTAGGTGCTCAGATGGGCTCAGATTGCCCCTGTTTGTCCTGGGAAGCCACAACTATTGGGATGGCCTCAGGGACTTTGGAGGTTATCCTACTAGTAGGGTTGTGGCCATTGGAATGGGCACATACAATTCCCTTGGAGAGGGCAAGTACAGTCCTCAGGTTTGGCTCCAGGGCCCTGAGCCTGTAGGGTGTGTAGGCCAGAGCTGTTTGGACAGTTGTCTGAAAACACAAACTCGGCTTATGTTTTGGGTCATAGGTATGGCAGGACTGATCTACAGACCATGAGGAGAACACTTCGGGATATGAAAAAAGGGCGAGTGTGAGGCTCTTGCTCAAGTTTTTGTCTCTGGATATCGTGTCACTCATGGTCGTGAAATTGCCGGGTGACATCATGGGAAATGGACGAGTCTTACTCTCTGGGGGTTCGGTCCCGTCCAAAGAGTTTGCGGTCATTCTGGGGATGGAAGAAGTCCGTTTTTTTGTTGTTGTTGTCGATTTGTTTCATTTTGTTTTTCAACCTCAGATGTCCCACCAAATGAGGGATTCCAGAGTAGAGCCCTGGAGTGGGGCGACTGGACAACCAGAAATCTGGTTAAAAATTGGGGACTAGGGACATGTCAAGCCCATTATGACATCTAATGGTCCAGCCACTGAGAGGACTTACTAGAGGACAGGACTCACGCTGAGGTCACAATGCGTGTTTATGCTCTCGTCGCACTCAAGAATGGGCGGGGCCTCAGGGTGAATGCTGGTTTCTCCTACACTGAACTTTGGACAACATGCCAACCACAAGGTTTCTTGCCATGGGTCAGGAAGAGTTCTGATTTCTGCATCACAGTCACCCGTGGGCAGTGATTGGAGATAAGGTCTAGGTTCTGAAGCCTGAAAACTGAGGTAGGGAAGAGATGATGACCTAAGGCCATGGCGGGTCTGACGTGCTCAGCTTGCGGTCAGCTGTCTGGGTGTTGGTCAGCAGGTCCGGACTCAGGTTGTGTCAGACAGTGCATTAGTGCCCAGGTTAGACTATATAATTTGGGTACATTCGAGTGCCGTGTAGGTATATCTTCATTTAAGCTGCCTGGGCAGCTCATTAGGCAATATATTTTTTCTAGAGGGCAGGCAGAGCGCTTCATTGTCGGTCCGGAATTTCCAAACCTTAGGGCTTCGGGGCCAGGAGAGTGAGGACGGAAGTCTGAGAACACAAGCTAGACTTCGGATTCAGGGTTAGGGCACGGCATGTACCCCCTGCAGATCTGAACCAATATCTCATGCATCTGAAGTCAGGGCGAGGATCCGACGTTGGCTCAGGTTGGAGTTTCTGTGCATGACGGCCCCTTCATGAAGGGAGCGGAATCTCGAGGCCATGGAGGTTTTCCACGTTTGGAGATGTGGGATGCCCCCTTCAAGGAATCCTTCTGCGGGACAATTGTGACCTATTGGAAAGCTCCAGTACATCCCATATGGAATGACTCCAGAGCACCGTTCGAGGATGGATGCCTGGGAAGTCCGCCTCGCCTTCCAATTGTCTCCTAGCAACAATACAGTTTAGATCTAATGGATCTGCGGGAGCAACCGGGGTAACTGAGTTGAAATGCACTTTCCAGAGGATGGGTCCTAACGTGTGTTTGTGTCCATGAGGGCCTTGGAATGGGGAGGTGGCACCGGGACCCTGAAGTATTCTCCTAAGCTTTGGCATAGCTCCCATGCACAAGTTTCCTTGTGGAGACGAGATTTGTTGTGATGGGTGCCTCAGGAAATCCCCTCTGCTGGTATTGGAATCCAGGCTTTTGAGGAGACATGCCTGTAAACCAAAGCAATGGATCCGATAATGGCCTCGGGTCCTGTCTGGTTCAATTTTCTTGGTATGAGTGGAGGTAGATGAGTGGAGGTAGATGCTCAGCCGGTATCAACCGCCCTTTTTTGTCCCGGGCGACCGACACTATTGGGATGGCCTCAGGGACTTTGGAGGCTTCCCCTAATTTGTATGATTTTTGACAATGGAATGGGCAGAATTCCCTGAATTGGGTGGGGGCAGTCCTAATGTGTGGCTCCAGGGACCCCAGCCTGGAGGGAGTGTGGCCCAGGGCTTTGAGACAGAAGACTAAAAACACAAACTCAGCTTAAGTTTGGGGACGTAGGTATGGCACGCCCGATCTCCAAACCATGAGAAGAACTCTTCAGGATATGAAGAATGAGCGAGTCTGAGGCGCTTGCTCAGGCTTTTGTCTCTGGATTTTGTTTCAGCGATGGCCGTGGAATGTTGGGGAGGTCTCATGGGCCATGGACGAATCTTCCTCTCTGTGGATTTGGCCAGATCCCAATTGTTTTTCGTCAATATGTGGGATGGGAGGACTCCTTTCAGGTTTGTTACCTCAGGTGTCCCACCAAAAGAGGAATTCCAAAGCAGAGCCCTGGGGAAGAGTGAAGGGACAACCCGAACTATGGTTAAAAATTGCGGCCTAGGGGCATGGCAAGCCCAAATGCTGTCTCTTCATATAGGCCCTGAGAGGCCTTACCTGAGGACTGGGCTCAGGCTGAGGGTCACAATGTCTGTTTGTGAGCAATGTGGCCCGCAAGCATGGGCTGGGCCTCATGGGCCACGCTTGTTTCAGCTACAGTGAACGTTGGACAACATGCCAACCACAAGGTTTCTTGCCATGGGGAAAGAGTTCTGATTTCTGCATCATTTTCAACCCTGGGCAGTGGTTGGAGATAAGGTCTAGGTTCTGGAGCCTGAAAACCGGAGTTGGGAAGAGATGACGACCTAAGGCCATGGCGGGTCCGATGTGCTCAGTGTGCGGCCAGCTGTCTGGGTGGGACCAGGAGGTCCAGGCTCAGGCTGGGTCAGAAGGGGAAATAGTGCCCAGGTCAGCCTATATGTTTGGGGTACAGCCTAATGGCGTGCAGGTTGATCCTCATTTGGGGTTTCGGGGTAGCCCTGAGGGTAATCTTTTACTTCTGTAGGGCAGGAGAGTACGGCATTGTAGTTCTGGATTGCCAAACTGGAGGGCTTGTGGGCTAGTAGTCTGAGGACGGAGTCTGAGAACCCAAGCTAGGCCTAGGTTTCTGGGTGAGGATATGGCAGGCACAATCTAGAGACCTCAATAGAGATCTCGTGCATCTGAAGTCAGGGCAAGGATCAGACGATCGCTCAGGTTGGACTTTCTGCCCTGATGGCCCTTTCTTGAAGGGGGTTGGATCACGAGGACATGGGGGTTTTCCCACGATGGGAGTTGTGAGAAGCTCCAAACTGCAAAGATTCTTCTGCAGGACAATTGAGACCTGTTGGTTGGCTCCAGGCCAACGATTCCGAGCAGGGTTCTAAGGATGGATGGCTGGGTAGCCCACCTCGCATTCCAATTGTCTCCAAGCAACAAGACAGGTTAGATCTGCTGGATGAGGGGGGCAACCGAGGAGGCTGAGTTGAAATGGACTCTCCTGGGGATGTGTCCTAATATGTTTTTGTGTCTATGGAGACCTTGGAATGAAGCGGTGGCCCTGGGGCCCTGAAGGGTTCTCCTAAACAGAGGCTTTGACACAGCTCCAACGTGCATGTTTCCCATGTGTAGATGAGATTTGTTCTGATGGGTGAGTCAAGAAACACCCATATGCTGGTATTGAAATCCAGGCCTCCTTGGAGAGATGCCTGGAAACCAAAGCAATGGATCCGATTAGTGCCTAGGGGCCTGTTCGTTCCTTTTTACCTCTGGGGACATCAGTCTACGGGTCTGAGTGCAGGTAGGTGCTCAGATGGGCTCAGATTGCCCCTGTTTGTCCTGGGAAGCCACAACTATTGGGATGGCCTCAGGGACTTTGGAGGTTATCCTACTAGTAGGGTTGTGGCCATTGGAATGGGCACATACAATTCCCTTGGAGAGGGCAAGTACAGTCCTCAGGTTTGGCTCCAGGGCCCTGAGCCTGTAGGGTGTGTAGGCCAGAGCTGTTTGGACAGTTGTCTGAAAACACAAACTCGGCTTATGTTTTGGGTCATAGGTATGGCAGGACTGATCTACAGACCATGAGGAGAGCACTTCGGGATATGAAAAAAGGGCGAGTGTGAGGCTCTTGCTCAAGGTTTTGTCTCTGGATATCGTGTCACTCATGGTCGTGAAATTGCCGGGTGACTTCATGGGAAATGGACGAGTCTTACTCTCTGGGGGTTCGGTCCCGTCCAAAGAGTTTGGGGTCATTCAGGGGATGGAAGAAGTTCGTTTTTTTGTTGTTGTTGTCGATTTGTTTCATTTTGTTTTTCAACCTCAGATGTACCACCAAATGAGGGATTCCCGAGTAGAGCCCTGGGGTGGGGCGACTGGACAACCAGAAATCTGGTTAAAAATTGGGGACTAGGGACATGTCAAGCCCATTATGACATCTAATGGTCCAGCCACTGAGAGGACTTACTAGAGGACAGGACACACGCTGAGGTCACAATGCCTGTTTATGCTCTCGTCGCACTCAAGAATGGGCGGGGCCTCAGGGTGAATGCTGGTTTCTCCTACACTGAACGTTGGACAACATGTCAACCACAAGGTTTCTTGCCATGGGTCAGGAAGAGTTCTGATTTCTGCATCACAGTCACCCGTGGGCAGTGATTGGAGATAAGGTCTAGGTTCTGAAGCCTGAAAACTGAGGTAGGGAAGAGATGATGACCTAAGGCCATGGCCGGTCTAATGTGCTCAGCGTGCGGTCAGCTGTCTGGGTGTTGGTCAGCAGGTCCGGGCTCAGGTTGTGTCAGACAGTGCATTAGTGCCCAGGTTAGACTATATAATTTGGGTACATTCGAGTGCCGTGTAGGTTTATCCTCATTTAAGCTGCCTGGGCTGCTCATTAGGCAATATATTTTTTCTAGAGGGCAGGCAGAGTGCTTCATTGTCGGTCCGGAATTGCCAAACTTGAGGGCTTCGGGGCCAGGAGAGTGAGGACGGAAGTCTGAGAACACAAGCTAGACTTCGTATTCAGGGTGAGGGCACGGCAGGTACCCCCTGCAGATCTGAACCAATATCTCATGCATCTGAAGTCAGGGCGAGGATCCGACGTTGGCTCAGGTTGGACTTTCTGTGCATGATGGCCCCTTCATGAAGGGAGCGGAATCTCGAGGCCATGGAGGTTTTCCACGTTGGGAGATGTGGGATGCCCCCTTCAAGGATTCCTTCTGCGGGACAATTGAGACCTGTTGGACAGCTCCAATTCATCCCTTATGGAATGACTCCAGAGCACCGTTCCAGGATGGATGCCTGGGAAGTCCGCCTCGCCTTCCAATTGTCTCCTAGCAACAAGACAGTTTAGATCTAATGGATCTGCGGGAGCAACCGGGGTGGCTGAGTTGAAATGCACTTTCCAGAGGATGGGTCCTAACGTGTGTTTGTGTCCATGAGGGCCTTGGAATGGGGAGGTGGCACCGGGACCCTGAAGTATTCTCCTAAGCTTTGGCATAGCTCCCATGCACAAGTTTCCTTGTGGAGACGAGATTTGTTCTGATGGGTGCCTCAGGAAATCCCCTCTGCTGTTATTGGAATCCAGGCTTTTGAGGAGACATGCCTGTAAACCAAAGCAATGGATCCGATAATGTCCTCGGGTCCTGTCTGGTTCAATCTCCTTGTTATGAGTGGAGGTAGATGAGTTGAGGTAGATGCTCAGCCGGTATCAACCGCCCATTTTTTGTCCCGGGCGACCTACACTATTGGGATGGCCTCAGGGACTTTGGAGTGTTCGCCTAATTCGTACGATTTTTGACAATGGAATGGGCAGAAATCCCATGGATTGGGTGGGGGCAGTCCTAATGTGTGGCTCCAGGGGCCCCAGCCTGGAGGGAGTGTGGCCCAGGACTTTGAGGACAGAAGACTGAAAACACAAACTCAGCTTAAGTTTGGGGACGTAGGTATGGCACGCCCGATCTACAAACCATGAGAAGAACTCTTCAGGATATGAAGAATGAGCGAGCCTGAGGCGCTTGCTCAGGCTTTTTTCTCTGGATTTAGTTTCTGCGATGGCCGTGGAGTGTTGGGGAGGTCTCATGGGCCATGAACGAATCTTCCTCTGTGTGGATTTGGCCAGATCCCAATTGTTTTTCGTCAATCTGTGGGATGGGAGGACTCCTTTCAGGTTTGTTAACTCAGGTGTCCCACCAAAAGAGGAATTCCAAAGCCGAGCCCTGGGGAAGAGTGAAGGGACACCCCGAACTATGGTTAAAAATTGGGGCCTAGGGGCATGGCAAGCCCAATATGCTGTCTCTTCATATAGGCCCTGAGAGGCCTTACCTGAGGACTGGGCTCAGGCTGAGGGTCACAATGTGTGTTTGTGACCAATGTGGCCCGCAAGCATGGGCTGGGCCTCATGGGCCACGCTTGTTTCAACTACACTGAACATTGGACAACATGCCAACCACATGGTTTCTTGCCATGGGGAAAGAGTTCTGATTTCAGCATCATTTTCAAACCTGGGCAGTGGTTGGAGATAAGGTCTAGGTTCTGGAGCCTGAAAACCGGAGTTGGGAAGAGATGACGACCTAAGGCCATGGCGGGTCCGATGTGCTCAGTGTGCGGCCAGCTGTCTGGGTGGGACTAGGAGTTCCAGGCTCAGGCTGGGTCAGAAGGGGAAATAGTGCCCAGGTCAGCCTATATGTTTGGGGTACAGCCGAATGGCGTGCAGGTTGATCCTCATTTGGGTATTCAGGTTAGCCCTGAGGGCAATATTTTACTTCTGTAGGGCAGGCAGAGTGCGGCATTGTAGTTCTGGATTGCCAAACTGGAGGGCCTGTGGGCCAGTAGTCTGAGGACGGAGTCTGAGAACCCAAGCTAAGCCTAGGTTTCAGGGTGATGATATGGCAGGCACAATCTACAGACCTCAATAGAGATCTCGTGCATCTGAAGTCAGGGCAAGGATCAGACGATCGCTCAGGTTGGACTTTCTGCCCTGATGGCCCTTTCTTGAAGGGGGTTGGATCACGAGGACATGGGGGTTTTCCCACGATGGGAGTTGTGAGAAGCTCCAAACTGCAAAGATTCTTCTGCAGGACAATTGAGACCTGTTGGTTGGCTCCAGGCCAACGATTCCGAGCAGGGTTCTAAGGATGGATGGCTGGGTAGCCCACCTCGCATTCCAATTGTCTCCAAGCAACAAGACAGGTTAGATCTGCTGGATGTGGGGGGCAACCGAGGAGGCTGAGTTGAAATGGACCCTCCTGGGGATGTGTCCTAATATGTTTTTGTGTCTATGGAGACCTTGGAATAAAGCGGTGGCCCTGGGACCCTGAAGGGTTCTCCTAAACAGAGGCTTTGACACAGCTCCAACGTGCATGTTTCCCATGTGTAGATGAGATTTGTTCTGATGGGTGAGTCAAGAAACAGCCATATGCTGGTATTGAAATCCAGGCCTCTGAGGAGAGATGCCTGGAAACCAAAGCAATGGATCCGATTAGTGCCTAGGGGCCTGTTCGTACCTTTTTACCTCTGGGGACATCAGTCTACGGGTCTGAGTGCAGGTAGGTGCTCAGATGGGCTCAGATTGCCCCTGTTTGTCCTGGGAAGCCACAACTATTGGGATGGCCTCAGGGACTTTGGAGGTTATCCTACTAGTAGGGTTTTGGCCATTGGAATGGGCACATACAATTCCCTTGGAGAGGGCAAGTACAGTCCTCAGGTTTGGCTCCAGGGCCCTGAGCCTGTAGGGTGTGTAGGCCAGAGCTGTTTGGACAGTTGTCTGAAAACACAAACTCGTTTTTTGTTTTGGGTCATAGGTATGGCAGGACTGATCTACAGACCATGAGGAGAACACTTCGGGATATGAATAAAGGGCGAGTGTGAGGCTCTTGCTCAAGTTTTTGTCTCTGGATATCGTGTCACTCATGGTCGTGAAATTGCCGGGTGACTTCATGGGAAATGGACGAGTCATACTCTCTTGGGGTTCGGTCCCGTCCAAAGAGTTTGGGGTCATTCTGGGGATGGAAGAAGTCCGTTTTTTTGTTGTCGATTTGTTTCATTTTGTTTTTCAACCTCAGATGTCCCACCAAATGAGGGATTCCAGAGTAGAGCCCTGGGGTGGGGCGACTGGACAACCAGAAATCTGGTTAAAAATTGGGGACTAGGGACATGTCAAGCCCATTATGACATCTAATGGTCCAGCCACTGAGAGGACTTACTAGAGGACAGGACTCACGCTGAGGTCACAATGCGTGTTTATGCTCTCGTCGCACTCAAGAATGGGCGGGGCCTCAGGTTGAATGCTGGTTTATCCTACACTGAACGTTGGACAACATGCGAACCACAAGGTTTCTTGCCATGGGTCAGGAAGAGTTCTGATTTCTGCATCACAGTCACCCGTGGGCAGTGATTGGAGATAAGGTCTAGGTTCTGAAGCCTGAAAACTGAGGTAGGGAAGAGATGATGACCTAAGGCCATGGCGGGTCTGATGTGCTCAGCGTGCGGTCAGCTGTCTGGGTGTTGGTCAGCAGGTCCGGGCTCAGGTTGTGTCAGACAGTGCATTAGTGCCCAGGTTAGACTATATAATTTGGGTACATTCGAGTGCCGTTTAGGTTTATCCTCATTTAAGCTGCCTGGGCTGCTCATTAGGCAATATATTTTTTCTAGAGGGCAGGCAGAGTGCTTCATTGTCGGTCCGGAATTGCCAAACTTGAGGGCTTCGGGGCCAGGAGAGTGAGGACGGAAGTCTGAGAACACAAGCTAGACTTCGGATTCAGGGTGAGGGCACGGCAGGTACCTCCTGCAGATCTGAACCAATATCTCATGCATCTGAAGTCAGGGCGAGGATCCGACGTTGGCTCAGGTTGGAGTTTCTGTGCATGACGGCCCCTTCATGAAGGGAGCGGAATCTCGAGGCCATGGAGGTTTTCCACGTTGGGAGATGTGGGATGTTCCCTTCAAGAATTCCTTCTGCGGGACAATTGAGACCTGTTGTACAGCTCCATGACATCCCATATGGAATGACTCCAGAGCACCGTTCCAGGATGAATGCCAGGGAAGTCCGCCTCGCCTTCCAATTGTCTCCTAGCAACAAGAAAGTTTAGATCTAATGGATCTGCGGGAGCAACAGGGGTGGCTGAGTTGAAATGCACTTTCCAGAGGATGGGTCCTAACGTGTATTTGTGTCCATGAGGACCTTGGAATGGGTAGGTGGCACCGGGACCCTGAAGTATTCTCCTAAGCTTTGGCTTAGCTACCATGCACAAGTTTCCTTGTGGAGACGAGTTTTGTTCTGATGGGTGCCTCAGGAAATCCTCTCTGCTGGTATTGGAATCCAGGCTTTTGAGGAGACATGCCTGTAAACCAAAGCAATGGATTCGATAATGGCCTCGGGTCCTGTCTGGTTCAATCTCCTTGGTATGAATGGAGGTAGATGAGTGGAGGTAGATGCTCAGCCGGTATCAACCACCCATTTTTTGTCCAGGGCGACCTACACTATAGGGATGGCCTCAGGGACTTTGGAGGGTTCTCCTAATTTGTACGATTTTTGAGAATGGAATGGGGAGAATTGCCATGGATTGGGTGGGGGCAGTCCTAATGTGTGGCTCCAGGGGCCCCAGCCTGGAGGGAGTGTGGCCCAGGACTTTGAGGACAGAAGACTGAAAACACAAACTCAGCTTAAGTTTGGGGACGTAGGTATGGCACGCCCGATCTACAAACCATGAGAAGAACTCTTCAGGATATGAAGAATGAGCGAGTCTGAGGAGCTTGCTCAGGATTTTGTCTCTGACTTTTGTTTCAGCGATGGCCGTGGAATGTTGGGGAGGTCTCATGGGCCATGGACGAATCTTCCTCTCTGTGGATTTGGCCCGATCCCAATTGTTTTTCGTCAATCTGTGGGATGGGAGGACTCCTTTCAGGTTTGTTACCTCAGGTGTCCCACCAAAAGAGGAATTCCAAAGCAGAGCCCTGGGGAAGAGTGAAGGGACAACCCGAACTATGGTTAAAAATTGGGGCCTTGGGGCATGGCAAGCCCAATATGCTGTCTCTTCATATAGGCCCTGAGAGGCCTTACCTGAGGACTGGGCTCAGGCTGAGGGTCACAATGTGTGTTTGTGAGCAATGTGGCCCGCAATCATGGGCTGGGCCTCATGGGCCACGCTTGTTTCAACTACACTGAACGTTGGACAACATGCCAACCACAAGGTTTCTTGCCATGGGGAAAGAGTTCTGATTTCTACATCATTTTCAACCCTGGGCAGTGGTTGGAGATAAGGTCTAGGTTCTGGAGCCTGAAAACCGGAGTTGGGAAGAGATGACGACCTAAGGCCATGGCGGGTCCGATGTGCTCAGTGTGCGGCCAGCTGTCTGGGTGGGACCAGGAGGTCCAGGCTCAGGCTGGGTCAGAAGGGGAAATAGTGCCCAGGTCAGCCTATATGTTTGGGGTACAGCCGAATGGCGTGCAGGTTGATCCTCATTTGGGGTTTCGGGGTAGCAATGAGGGCAATGTTTTACTTCTGTATGGCAGGCAGAGTGCGGCATTGTAGTTCTGGATTGCCAAACTGGAGGGCTTGTGGGCCAGTAGTCTGAGGACGGAGTCTGAAAACCCAAGCTAGGCCTAGGTTTCTGGGTGAGGATATGGCAGGCACAATCTACAGACCTCAATCGAGATCTCGTGCATCTGAAGTCAGGGCAAGGATCAGACGATCGCTCAGGTTGGACTTTCTGCCCTGATGGCCCTTTCTTGAAGGGGGTTGGATCACGAGGACATGGGGGTTTTCCCACGATGGGAGTTGTGAGAAGCTCCAAACTGCAAAGATTCTTCTGCAGGACAATTGAGACCTGTTGGTTGGCTCCAGGCCAACGATTCCAAGCAGGGTTCTAAGGATGGATGGCTGGGTAGCCCACCTCGCATTCCAATTGTCTCCAAGCAACAAGACAAGTTAGATCTGCTGGATGTGGGGGGCAACCGAGGAGGCTGAGTTGAAATGGACTCTCCTGTGGATGTGTCCTAATATGTTTTTGTGTCTATGGAGACCTTGGAATGAAGCGGTGGCCCTGGGACCCTGAAGGGTTCTCCTAAACAGATGCTTTGACACAGCTCCAACGTGCATGTTTCCCATGTGTAGATGAGATTTGTTCTGATTGGTGAGTCAAGAAACAGCCATATGATGGTATTGAAATCCAGGCCTCTGAGGAGAGATGCCTGGAAAACAAAGCAATGGATCCGATTAGTGCCTAGGGGCCTGTTCGTTCCTTTTTACCTCTGGGGACATCAGTCTACGGGTCTGAGTGCAGGTAGGTGCTCAGATGGGCTCAGATTGCCCTTGTTTGTCCTGGGAAGCCACAACTATTGGGATGGCCTCAGGGACTTTGGAGGTTATCCTACTAGTAGGGTTGTGGCCATTGGAATGGGCACATACAATTCCCTTGGAGAGGGCAAGTACAGTCCTCAGGTTTGGCTCCAGGGCCCTGAGCCTGTAGGGTGTGTAGGCCAGAGCTGTTTGGACAGTTGTCTGAAAACACAAACTCGGCTTATGTTTTGGGTCATAGGTATGGCAGGACTGATCTACAGACCATGAGGAGAACACTTCGGGATATGAAAAAAGGGCGAGTGTGAGGCTCTTGCTCAAGTTTTGTCTCTGGATATCGTGTCACTCATGGTCGTGAAATTGCCGGGTGACATCATGGGAAATGGACGAGTCTTACTCTCTGGGGGTTCGGTCCCGTCCAAAGAGTTTGGGGTCATTCTGGGGATGGAAGAAGTCCGTTTTTTTGTTGTGTTTTCGATTTGTTTCATTTTGTTTTTCAACCTAGATGTCCCACCAAATGAGGGATTCCAGATTAGAGCCTTGGGGTGGGGCGACTGGACAACCAGAAATCTGGTTAAAAATTGGGGACTACGGACATGTCAAGCCCATTATGACATCTAATGGTCCAGCCACTGAGAGGACTTACTAGAGGACAGGACTCACGCTGAGGTCACAAGGAGTGTTTATGCTCTCGTCGCACTCAAGAATGGGCGGGGCCTCAGGGTGAATGCTGCTTTTTCCTACACTGAACGTTGGACAACATGTCAACCACAAGGTTTCTTGCCATGAGTCAGGAAGAGTTCTGATTTCTGCATCACAGTCACCCGTGGGCAGTGATTGGAGATAAGGTCTAGGTTCTGAAGCCTGAAAACTGAGGTAGGGAAGAGATGATGACCTAAGGCCATGGCGGGTCTGATGTGCTCAGCGTGCGGTCAGCTGTCTGGGTGTTGGTCAGCAGGTCCGGGCTCAGGTTGTGTCAGACAGTGCATTAGTGCCCAGGTTAGACTATATAATTTGGGTACATTCGAGTGCCGTGTAGGTTTATCCTCATTTAAGCTGCCTGGGCTGCTCATTAGGCAATATATTTTTTCTAGAGGGCAGGCAGAGTGCTTCATTGTCGGTCCGGAATTGCCAAACTTGAGGGCTTCGGGGCCAGGAGAGTGAGGACGGAAGTCTGAGAACACAAGCTAGACTTCGGATTCAGGGTGAGGGCACGGCAGGTACCTCCTGCAGATCTGAACCAATATCTCATGCATCTGAAGTCAGGGCGAGGATCCGACGTTGGCTCAGGTTGGAGTTTCTGTGCATGACGGTCCCTTCATGAAGGGAGCGGAATCTCGAGGCCATGGAGGTTTTCCACGTTGGGAGATTTGGGATGCCCCCTTCAAGGATTCCTTCTGCGGGACAATTGAGACCTGTTGGACAGCTCCAGGACATCCCATATGGTATGACTCCAGAGCACCGTACCAGGATGGATGCCTGGGAAGTCTGCCTCGCCTTCCAATTGTCTCCTAGCAACAAGACAGTTTAGATCTAATGGATCTGCGGGAGCAACCTGGGTGGCTGAGTTGAAATGCACTTTCCAGAGGATGGGTCCTAACGTGTGTTAGTGTCCATGAGGGCCTTGGAATGGGGAGGTGGCGCCGGGACCCTGAAGTATTCTCCTAAGCTTTGGCTTAGCTCCCATGCACAAGTTTCCTTGTGGAGACGAGATTTGTTCTGATGGGTGCCTCAGGAAATCCCCTCTGCTGGTATTGGAATCCAGGCTTTTGAGGAGACATGCCTGTAAACCAAAGCAATGGATCCGATAATGGCCTCGGGTCCTGTCTGGTTCAATCTCCTTGGTATGAGTGGAGGTAGATGAGTGGAGGTAGATGCTCAGCCGGTATCAACCATCCATTTTTGGTCCCGGGCGACCTACACTATTGGGATGGCCTCAGGGACTTTGGAGGGTTCTCCTAATTTGTACGATTTTTGACAATGGAATGGGCAGAATTGTCATGGATTGGGTGGGGGCAGTCCTAATGTGTGGCTCCAGGGGCCCCAGCCTGGAGGGAGTGTGGCCCAGGACTTTGAGGACAGAAGACTGAAAACACAAACTCAGCTTAAGTTTGGGGACGTAGGTATGGCACGCCCAATCTACAAACCATGAGAAGAACTCTTCAGGATATGAAGAATGAGCGAGTCTGAGGAGCTGGCTCAGGATTTTGTCTCTGACTTTTGTTTCAGTGATGGCCGTGGAATGTTGGGGAGGTCTCATGGGCCATGGACGAATCTTCCTCTCTGTGGATTTGGCCCGATCCCAATTGTTTTTCGTCAATCTGTGGGATGGGAGGACTCCTTTCAGGTTTGTTACCTCAGGTGTCCCACCAAAAGAGGAATTCCAAAGCAGAGCCCTGGGGAAGAGTGAAGGGACAACCCGAACTATGGTTAAAAATTGGGGCCTTGGGGCATGGCAAGCCCAATATGCTGTCTCTTCATATAGGCCCTGAGAGGCCTTACCTGAGGACTGGGCTCAGGCTGAGGGTCACAATGTGTGTTTGTGACCAATGTGGCCCGCAAGCATGGGCTGGGCCTCATGGGCCACGCTTGTTTCAACTACACTGAACGTTGGACAACATGCCAACCACAAGGTTTCTTGCCATGGGGAAAGAGTTCTGATTTCTGCATCATTTTCAACCCTGGGCAGTGGTTGGAGATAAGGTATAGGTTTTGGAGCCTGAAAACCGGAGTTGGGAAGAGATGACGACCTAAGGCCATGGCGGGTCCGATGTGCTCAGTGTGCGGCCAGCTGTCTGGGTGGGACCAGGAGGTCCAGGCTCAGGCTGGGTCAGAAGGGGAAATAGTGCCCAGGCCAGCCTATATGTTTGGGGTACAGCCGAATGGCGTGCAGGTTGATTTTCATTTGGGGTTTCGGGGTAGCAATGAGGGCAATGTTTTACTTCTGTATGGCAGGCAGAGTGCGGCATTGTAGTTCTGGATTGCCAAACTGGAGGGCTTGTGGGCCAGTAGTCTGAGGACGGAGTCTGAAAACCCAAGCTAGGCCTAGGTTTCTGGGTGAGGATATGGCAGGCACAATCTACAGACCTCAATAGAGATCTCGTGCATCTGAAGTCAGGGCAAGGATCAGACGATCGCTCAGGTTGGACTTTCTGCCCTGATGGCCCTTTCTTGAAGGGGGTTGGATCACGAGGACATGGGGGTTTTCCCACGATGGGAGTTGTGAGAAGCTCCAAACTGCAAAGATTCTTCTGCAGGACAATTGAGACCTGTTGGTTGGCTCCAGGCCAACGATTCCGAGCAGGGTTCTAAGGATGGATGCCTGGGTAGCCCACCTCGCATTCCAATTGTCTCCAAGCAACAAGACAGGTTAGATCTGCTGGATGTGGGGGGCAACCGAGGAGGCTGAGTTGAAAGGACTCTCCTGTGGATGTGTCCTAATATGTTTTTGTGTCTATGGAGACCTAGGAATGAAGCGGGGGCACTGGGGCCCTGAAGGATTATCCTAAAGAGAGGCTTTGAAACAGCTCCAACGTGCATGTTTCCCATGTGTAGATGAGATTTGTTCTGATGGGTGAGTCAAAAAACAGCCATATGCTGGTATTGAAATCCAGGCCTCGGAGGAGAGATGCCTGGAAACCAAAGCAATGGATCCGATTAGTGCCTAGGGGCCTGTTCGTTCCTTTTTACCTCTGGGGACATCAGTCTACGGGTCTGAGTGCAGGTAGGTGCTCAGATGGGCTCAGATTACCCCTGTTTATCCTGGGAAGCCACAACAATTGAGATGGCCTCAGGGACTTTGGAGGTTTATACTTTTAGTAGGGCTTTGGCCATTGGAATGGGCACATACAATTCTCTTGTAGAGGGCAAGTACAGTCCTCAGGTTTGGCTCCAGGGGCCTGAGCCTGTAGGGTGTGTAGGCCAGAGCTGTTTGGTCAGTTGTCTGAAAACACAAACTCGGCTTATGTTTCGGGTCATAGGTATTGCAGGACTGATATACAGACCATGAGGAGAAGCCTTCGCGATATGAAAAGAGGTCGAGTGTGAGGCTCTTGCTCAAGTTTTTGTCTCTGGATATCGTGTCACTCTTGGTCGTGAAATTTCCGGGTGACTCAATGGGAAAGGGACGAGTCTTACTCTCTGGTATTTCGGCCCCGTCGAAAGAGTTTGGGGTCATTCTGGGGATGGAAGAAGTCCGTTTTGTTGTTGTTGTTGTTTTGTTTTGTTTTGTTTTTCAACCTCAGATGTCCCACCAAATGAGGGATTCCAGAGTAGAGCCCTGGGGAGTGGCGACTGGAATACCAGAAATCTGGTTAAAAATTGGGGCCTAGGGAAATGTCAAGCCCATTATGATATCTAATGATCCAGCCACTGAGAGTACTTACTAGAGGACAGGACTCAGCTGAGGTCACAATGCGTGTTTATGCTCTCGTCGCACTCAAGAATGGGCGGGGCCTAAGGGTGAATGCTGTTTTCTCCTACACTGAACGTTGGACAACATGCCAACCGCAAGGTTTCTTGCAATGGGTAAGGAGGAGTTCTGATTTCTGCATCACACTCACCCCTGAACTTGGATTGGAGATAAGGACTCGGCCCCGAAGCCTGAAAACTGAGGTAGGGAAGAGATGATGACCTAAGGCCATGGCGGGACTGAGGTGCTCAGTGTGCGGTCAGCTGTCTGGGTGTTGGTCAGGAGGTCCGGGCTCAGGTTGTGTCAGACAGTGCATTCGTGCCCAGGTTAGACTATATAATTTGGGTACATTCGAGTGCCGTGTATGTTGATCCTCATTTAAGCTGCCTGGGCAGCTCATTAGGCAATATATTTTTTCTAGAGGGCAGGCAGAGTGCTTCATTGTTGGTCAGGAATTGCCGTACTTGAGGGCTTGGGGTCCAGGAGAGTGAGGACGGAAGTCTGAGAACAAAAGCTAGACTTCGGATTCAGGGTGAGGGCACGGCAGGTACCCCCTGCAGATCTGAACCAATATCTCATGCATCTGAAGTGAGGGCGAGGATCAGACGTTGGCTCAGGTTGGAGTTTCTGTGCATGACGGCCCCTTCATGAAGGGGGCCTAATCTCGAGGCCATGGAGTTTTTCCACGTTGGGAGATGTGGGATGCCCCCTTCAAGGATTCCTTCTGCAGGACAATTGAGACCTATTGGACAGCTCCAGGACATCCCATATGGAACGACTCCTGAGCACCGTTTGAGGATGGATGCCTGGGAAGTCCCCCTCACATTCCAATTGTCTCCTAGCAACAAGACAGTTTAGATCTAATGGATCTGCGGGAGCAACCGGGGTGGCTGAGTTGAAATGGACATTCCTGAGGATGGGTCCTAATGTGTGTTTGTGTCCATGAGGGCCTTGGAATGGGGCGGTGGCACCGGGGCCCTGAAGTATTCTCCTAAGCTTTGGACATAGCTCCCATGCACAAGTTTCCTTGTGGAGACCAGTTTTGTTCTGATGTGTGCCTCAGGAAATCCCCTCTGCTGGTATTGGAATCCAGGGTTTGAGGAGACATGCCTGTAAACCAAAGCAATGGATCCGATAATGCCTCAGGTCCTGTCTGGTTCAATCTTCTTCTCTGGGGACAACCATCTCTGGTATGAGTGGAGGTAGATGCTCAGCTGGTATAAACCGTTTTTTTTTTTTTTTTTTTTTTTTTTTTTTTTTTTTTTTGTCCCGGGCGACCTACAGTAGAGGGATGGCCTCAGGGACTTTGGAGGGTTCTCCTGATTTGTACGATTTTTGACAATGGAATGGGCAGAATTCCCAAGGATTGGGTGGGCGCATTCCTAATGTGTGGCTCCAGGGGCCCCAGCTGGAGGGAGTGTGGCCCAGGACTTTAAGGACAGAAGTCTGAAAACACAAACTCAGCTTAGGATTGGGAACTTAGGTATGGCACGCCCGATCTACAAACCATGAGAAGAACTCTTCAGGATACGAAGAATGAGCGAGTCTAAGGGGCTTTCTCAGGCTTTTGTCTTTGGATTTTGTATCAGCGATGGCCGTCTCTGGATCCAGCCACTCAGAGGCATTACCTGAGGACTGGGCTCAGGCTGAGGGTCACAATGTGTGTTTGTGACCAATGTGGCCCGCAAGCATGGGCGGGGCCTCATGGGCCACACTGGTTTCAACTACACTGAACGTTGGACAACATGCCAACCACAAGGTTTCTTGCCATGGGAAAAGAGTTCTGTTTTATGCATCATTTTCAAACCAGGGCAGTGATTGGAGATCAGGTCTAGGTTCTGAAGCCTGGACCGAGGATGAGAAGAGATGACGACACAAGGCCATGGCGGGTCTGATGTGCTCAGTATGCGGCCAGCTGTCTGGGTGGGGCCAGGAGGTCCAGGCTCAGTCTGGGTCAGAAAGAGCAATAGTGCCCAGGTCAGCCTACATATTTAGGGTACAGCCGAATGGCGTGCAAGTTGATCCTCATTTGGGGATTCTGGGTAGGCCCAGAGACATGTTTTTCTTCTGAAGGGCAGGCAGAGTGCAGCATTGTAGTTCTGGTTTGCCAAACTGGAGGGCTTGTGGGCTAGTAGTCTGAGGACGGAAGTCTGAGAACCCAAACTAGGCCTATGTTTATGGGTGAGAATATGGCAGGCACAATCTACAGACCTCAATCGAGATCTCATGCATCTGAAGTCAGGGCAAAGACAGGCGATTGCTCCTGTTGGACTTTCTGTCCCTTCTTGAAGGGGGGGTGGATCACGAGGCCATAAGTGTTTTCCCACGATGGGAGTTGTGAGAAGATCCCAACTGCAAAGATTCTTCTGCAGGACAATTGAGACCTGTTGGTTGCCTCCAGGCCAACGATTCCAAGCAGGGTTCTAAGGATGGATGGCTGGGTAGATCTCCTCGCATCCAATTGTCTCCAAGCAACAAGACAGGTTAGATCTGCTGGATGTGGGGGAGCAACCGAGGAGGCTGAGTTGAAATGGACTCTCCTGTGGATGTGTCCTAATATGTTTTTGTGTCTATGGAGACCTAGGAATGAAGTGGGGGCACTGGGGCCCTGAAGCATTATCCTAAACAGAGGCTTTGAAACAGCTCCAACGTGCATGTTTCCCATGTGTAGATGAGATTTGTTCTGATGGGTGAGTCTAATAACAGCCATATGCTGGTATTGAAATCCAGGCCTCGGAGGAGAGATGCCTGGAAACCAAAACAATGGATCCGATTTGTGCCTAGGGTCCTGTTCGTTCCTTTTTACCTCTGGGGACATCAGTCTACGGGTCTGAGTGCAGGTAGGTGCTCCGATGGGCTCAGATTGCCCCTGTTTGTCCTGGGAAGCCACAACTATTGGGATGGCCTCAGGGACTTTGGAGGTTTATACTATTAGTAGGGCTTTGGCCATTGGAATGGGCACATACAATTCTCTTGTAGAGGGCAAGTACAGTCCTCAGGTTCGGCTCCAGGGCCCTGAGCCTGTAGGGTGTGTATGCCAGAGCTGTTTGGTCAGCTGTCTGAAAACACAAACTCGGCTTATGTTTCGGGTCATAGGTATGGCAGGACTGATCTACAGACCATGAGGATAAGTCAGGGATAGGATCAGACGATCGCTCAGGTTGGAGTTTCTGTCCCTGATGGCCTCTGATGAATGGGGGGGCATCACGAGGCCATGGGGGTTTTTTCACGATGGGAGTTGTGAGAAGCTCCAAACTGCAGAGAGTCTTCTGCAGGACAACTGAGACCTGTTGTTTGGCTCCATTCCAATGATTCTGAGCAGGGTTCTAAGGATGGATGGCTGGGTAGCCCAACTCGCATTCCAATTGTCTCCTAGCAACAAGAAAGGTTAGATCTCCTTGATCTTTGGGAAGCAATGGAGGAGGATAGTTGAAATGGAAACCCCTGGGGATGGGTCGTAATGTGCTTTTGTGTCTATGGAGACCTTGGAATGAAGCGGTGGCAATGGGGCCCTAAAGAATTCTTCTAAACAGAGGCTTTGACACAGCTCCAACGTGCAAGTTTTTCGTGTAGATGAGATGTTTTCTGATGGGTGAGTCAAGAAACAGCTAGATGCTGTTTTGAAATCCAGGCCTCTCAGGAGAGATGCCTGGAAACCAAAGCAATGGATCTGATTAGTGCCTAGGGACCTGTTCTTTCCTTTATACCTCTGGGCACAACTGTCTATGGGTCTGAGTGCAGGTAGGTGCTCAGTTGGGCTCAGATTGCCCCTGTTTTTCCTGGGAAGCCACCACTATTGAGATGGATCATGGACTTTGGAGGTTTATCCTATTAGAAGGGTTGTGGCCATTGGAATGGGCACACACAATTCCCTTAGAGAGGGCAAGTACAGTTCTCAGGTTTGGCTCCAGGGGCCTGAGCCTGTAGGTTGTGTAGGCCAGGGCTGTTTGGACAGTTGTCTGACAACACAAACTCGGCTTATGTTTCGGGTCATAGGTATTGCAGGACTGACCTACAGACCATGAGGAGAACTCTTCGGGATTTGAAAGAAGGGCGAGTGTGAGGCTCCTGCTCAAGTTTTTGTCACTGGATATCGTGTCACACATGGTCGTGGAATTTCTGGGTGACTTCATGGGAAATGGACGAGTCTTACTCTCTGGCAGTTTGGCCCCGTCCAAAGAGCTTAGGGTCAATCTGTGGGCTGGAAGAAGTCCGTTTTTTTTTTTTTTTTTGTTTTCTTTTTTAACCTCATGTGTCCCACCAAATGAGGGATTCCAGAGTAGAGCCCTGGGGAGGGGCGACGGGACAATCAGAAATCTGGTTAAAAATTGGTGCCTAGGGACATGTCAAGCCCATTATGACATCTAATGGTCCAGCCACTGAGAGGACTTACTAGAGAACAGGACTCATGCTGAGGGTCACAATGCGTATGTATGCCCTCATCGCACACAAGAATGGGCGGGGCCTCAGGGTGAATGCTGGTTTCTCCTACACTGAACGTTGTACAACATGCCAACCACAAGGGTTCTTGCCATTGGTAGGAGGAGTTCTGATTTCTGCATCACACTCACCCCTGTGCAGTGATTGGAGATAAGGTCTCGGTTCTGAAGCCTGAAAACGGAGGTAGGAAAGAGATGATGACCTAAGGCCATGGCGGGTTTTATGTGCTCAGTGTACGGTCAGCTTTCGGGGTGTTGGTCAGGCGGTCCGGGCTCAGGTTGTTTTCGACAGTGCATTAGTGCCCAGGTTAGACTATATAATTTGGGTAACGTCGAGTGCTGTGTAGGTTTATCCTCATTTAAGGTGCCTGGGCAGCTCATGAGGCAATAATTTTTTTTCTAGAGGGCAGGCAGAGTGCTGCATTGTGGGTCCGGAATTGACAAACTAGAGGGCTTCGGGGCCAGGAGTGTGAGGACGGAAGTCTGAGAAGACAAGCTAGACTTGGGTTTCAGGGTGAGGGCACGGAAGGTACCCCCTGCAGATTTGAACCAATATCTCATGCATCTGAATTCAGGGTGAGGATCAGACGTTGGCTCAGGTTGGCTATTCTGTGCATGACGGCGCTTCATGAAGGGAGCGGAATCTCAGGGCCATTGAGGTTTTCCCACGTTGGGAGTTGTGGGATGCCCCCTTCAAGGATTCCTTCTGCGGGACAATTGAGACCTGTTGGACAGCTCCAGGACATCACATATGGAATGACTCCAGAGCACCGTTCGCGGATGGATGCCTGGGAAGCCCGCCACACATTCCAATTGTCTCCTAGCAACAAGACAGTTTAGTTCTGATGGCTCTGCCGGAGCAACCGGGGTGTCTGAGTTGAAATGGACTTTCCTGAGGATGGGTCCTAATGTGTTTTTGTGTCCATGAGGGCCTTGGAATGGGGCGGTGGCACCGGGACCCTGAAGTACTCTCCTAAGCTTTGGACATGGCTCCCATGCACAGGTTTCCTTGTGGAGACGAGATGAGTTCTGATGGGTGCCTCAGGAAAACCCCTATGCTCGTATTGGAATCAGGCTTTTGAGGACACATGCCTGTAACCCAAATCAATGGATCCTATTATGGCCTACGGTCCTTTCTGGTTCAATCTTCTTCTCTGGGGACATCCATTGGTATGACTGGAGGTCGATTATCAGCTGGTGTCAGAGAGCACTTTTTTTTCCGGGCGAACTACACTATTGGGATGGCCTCAGGGACTTTGGAGGTTTCTCCTAATTTGTATGATTTTGGACCATGGATTGGGCAGAATTCCCATGGATGGTAGTCCCAGTCCTAATGTGTGTCTCCAGGGGTCCAGCCTGGAGGGTGTGTGGCCCAAGACTTTGAGGACAGAAGTCTGAAAACACAAACTCAGCTTAGGTTTGGGGACGTAGGTATGGCAGGCCCGATCTACAAACCATGAGAAGAACTCTTCAGGATATGAAGAAAGTGGGAGTCTGAGGCGCTTGCTCAGGCTTTTGTCTCTGGATTTTGTATCAGCGATGGCCGTGGAATGTCGGGGAGGCCTCATGGGCCATGGACGAATCTTCCTCTCTGAGGATTTGGCCCGATTCCCAATTGATTTTCGTCAATCTGTGGGATGGGATGACTCATTTCAATTTTGTTTCCTCAGGTGTCCCACCAAAAGAGGAATTTCAAAGCAAAGCCGTGGGGAAGACTGAAGGGACAACCCGAACTATGGTTAAAACTTGGTGCCTAGGGGCAAGGCAAGCCCAATATGCTATCTCTTCATCCAGCCACTGAGTGGCCTTACTTGGGGACTGGGCTCAGCCTGAGGGTCACAATGTGCGTTTGTGACCAATGTGGCCGGCGAGCATGGGCGGGGCCTCATGGGCCACACTGGTTTCAACTACACTGAACGTTGGACAACATGCCAACCACAAGGTTTCTTGCCATGGGGAAGGAGTTCTGATTTCTGCATCACCTTCAACCCTGGGCAGTGATTGGAGATAAGTTCTAGGTTCTGAAACCTGAAAACCGAGGTTGGGTAAAGATGAGGACCTAAGTCCACGGCGGCTCGATGTGCTCACTGTGTGGCCAGCTGTCTGGGAGGGGCCAGGGGTCCAGGCTCAGCCTGTGTCAGAAAGGGCATTAGCGCCCTGGTCAGCCTATGTATTTGGGGTACAGCCAAAGTCGGTGCAGGTTGATCCTCATTTGGGGTTACTGGTTAGCCCCAGAGGACAATGTTTTTCTTCTGGAGGGCGGGCAGGGTGCTGCATTGTAGTTCTGGATTGCCAAACTGGACGGCTTGTGGGCCAGTAGTCTGACGACCAGAGTCTGAGAACACAAGCTAGGCTTAGGTTTCTGGGTGAGGCCATGGCAGGCACAAACTACAGACCTGAATCGAGATCTCGTGCATCTGAAGTCAGGGCGAGGATCAGACGATCGCTCAGGTTGGAGTTTCTGTCCCTGATGGCCCCTTCATGAATGGGGGGGCATCACGAGGCCATGGGGGTTTTCCCACGATGGGAGTTGTGAGAAGCTCCAAACTGCAGAGAGTCTTCTGCAGAACAATTGAGACCTTTTGTTTGGGTCCAGGCCAATGATTCTGATCAGGGTTCTAAGGATGGATGGCTGGGAAGCCCACCTCGCATTCCAATTGTCTCCTAGCAACAAGACAGGATAGATCTCATGGATCTGTGGGGAGCAACTGAGGACGCTGAGTTGAAATGGACACCCCTGGGGATGGGTCCTAATGTGCTTTTGTGTCTATGGAGAGCTTGGAATGAAGCGGTGGCACTGGGGCCCTAAAGGGTTCTCCTAAACAGAGGCTTTGACACAGCTCCAACGTGCAAGTTTCCCATGTGTAGATGAGATGTTTTCTGATGGGTGAGTCAAGAAACAGCTATATGCTGTTTTGAAATCCAAGCCTCTGAGGAGAGATGCCTGGAAACCAAAGCAATGGATCTGATTAGTGCCTAGGGGCCTGTTCTTTCCTTTTTACCTCTGGAGACATCTGTCTATGGGTCTGAGTGCAGGTAGGTGCTCAGTTGGGCTCAGATTGCCCCTGTTTTTCCTGGGAAGCCACCACTATTGAGATGGATCAATTACTTTAGAGGTTTATCCTATTAGAAGCGTTGTGGCCATTGGAATGGGCACACACAATTCCCTTGGAGAGGGCAAGTATAGTCCTCAGGGTTGGGTCCAGGGGCCTGAGCCTGTAGGTTGTGTAGGCCAGGGCTGTTTGGACAGTTGTCTGAAAACACAAACTCGGCTTATGTTTCGGGTCATAGGTATGGCAGGACTGACCTACAGACCATGAGGAGAACTCTTCGGAATTTGAAAAATGGGCAAGTGTGAGGCTCCTGCTCAAGTTTTTGTCTCTGGATATCGTGTCACTCATGGTCGTGGAATTTCTGGGTGACTTCAAGGGAAATGGACGAGTCTTACTCTCTGGTGGTTTGGCCCCGTCCAAAGAGTTTGGGGTCAATCTATTGGCTGGAAGAAGTCCGTTTTGTTTGTTGTTGTTGTTGTTGTTTTCTTTTTTAACCTCAGGTGTCCCACCAAATGAGGGATTCCAGTGTAGAGCCCTGGGGAGGGGCGACTGGACAGTCAGAAATCTGGTTAAAAATTGGGGTCTAGGGACATGTCAAGCCCATTATGACATCTAATGGTCCAGCCACTGAGAGGACTTACTAGAGGACAGGACTCATGCTGAGGGTCACAATGCGTATGTATGCCCTCATCGCACGCAAGAATGGGCGGGGCCTCAGTGTGAATGCTGGTTTCTCCTACACTGAACGTTGGACAACGTGCCAACCACAAGGGTTCTTGCCATGGGTAAGGAGGAGTTCTGATTTCTGCATCATACTCACCCCTGGGCAGTGATTGGAGATAAGGTCTCGGTTCTGAAGCCTGAAAACGGAGGTAGGGAAGAGATGATGACCTAAGACCATGGCGGGTTTTATGTGCTCAGTGTGCGGTCAGCTTTCTTAGTGTTGGTCAGGAGGTCAGGGCTCAGGTTGTGTTCGACAGTGCATTAGTGCCCAGGTTAGACTATATAATTTGGGTAACGTCGAGTGCTGTGTAGGTTTATCCTCATTTAAGGTGCCTGGGCAGCTCATGAGGCAATAATTTTTTTTTCTAGAGGGCAGGCAGAGTGCTGCATTGTGGGTCCGGAATTGACAAACTAGAGGGCTTCGGGGCCAGGAGTGTGAGGACGGAAGTCTGAGAAGACAAGCTAGACTTGGGTTTCAGGGTGAGGGCACGGAAGGTACCCCCTGCAGATCTGAACCAATATCTCATGCATCTGAAGTCAGGGCGAGGATCAGACGTTGGCTCAGGTTGGATATTCTGTACTTGACGGCCGTTTCATGAAGGGAGCGGGATCTCGGGTCCATTGAGGTTTTCCCACGTTGGGAGGTGTGGGATATCCCCTTCAAGGATTCCTTCTGCGGGACAATTGAGACCTGTTGGACAGCTCCAGGACATCCCATATGGAATGACTCCAGAGCACTGTTCGCGGATGGATGCCTGGGAAGCCCGCCTCGCATTCCAATTGTCTCCTAGCAACAAGACAGTTTAGATCTGATGGCTCTGCCGGAGCAACCGGGGTGGCTGTGTTGAAATGGACTTTCCTGAGGATGGGTCCTAATGTGTTTTTGTGTCCATGAGGGCCTTGGAATGGGGCGGTGGCACCGGGACCCTGAAGTACTCTCCTAAGCTTTGGACATGGCTCCCATGCACAGGTTTCCTTGTGGAGACGAGATGAGTTCTGATGGGTGCCTCAGGAAAACCCCTATGCTCGTATTGGAATCAGGCTTTTGAGGACACATGCCTGTAACCCAAATCAATGGATCCTATTATGGCCTACGGTCCTTTCTGGTTCAATCTTCTTCTCTGGGGACATCCATCTATGGTATGAGTGGAGGTCGATTATCAGCTGGTGTCAGAGAGCACTTTTTTTTCCGGGCGAACTACGCTATTGGGATGGCCTCAGGGACTTTCGAGGTTTCTCCTAATTTGTATGATTTGGGACCATAGAATGGGCAGAATTTCCATGGATTGGTAGTCCCAGTCCTAATGTCTGTCTCCAGGGGTCCAGCCTGGAGGGTGTGTGGCCCAAGACTTTGAGGATAGAAGTCTGAAAACACAAAATCAGCTTAGGTTTGGGGACGTAGGTAGGGCAGGCCCGATCTACAAACCATGTGTAGAACTCTTCAGGATATGAAGAAAGTGGGAGTCTGAGGCGCTTGCTCAGGTTTTTGTCTCTGGATTTTGTATCAGCGATGGCCGTGAAATGTCGGGGAGGCCTCATGGGCCATGGACGAATCTTCCTCTCTGAGGATTTGGCCCGATTCCCAATTGCTTCTCGTCAATCTGTTTGATGGGAGGACTCATTTCAGTTTTGTTTCCTCAGGTGTCCCACCAAAAGAGGAATTCCAAAGCAAAGCCGTGGGGAAGACTGAAGGGACAACCCGAACTATGGTTAAAACTTGGGGCCTAGGGGCAAGGCAAGCCCAATAAGCTATCTCTTCATCCAGCCACTGAGTGGCCTTACTTGAGGACTGGGCTCAGCCTGAGGGTCACAATGTGCGTTTGTGACAATGTGGCCGGCGAGCATGGGCGGGGCCTCATGGGCCACACTGGTTTCAACTACACTGAACGTTGGACAACATGCCAACCACAAGGTTTCTTGCCATGGGGAAGGAGTTCTGATTTCTGCATCACCTTCAACCCTGGGCAGTGATTGGAGATAAGTTCTAGGTTCTGAAACCTGAAAACCGAGGTTGGGTAGAGATGAGGACCTAAGTCCACGGCGGCTCGATGTGCTCAGTGTGCGCCCAGCTGTCTGGGAGGGGCCAGGGGTCCAGGCTCAGCCTGTGTCAGAAAGGGCATTAGCACCCTGGTCAGCCTATGTATTTGGGGTACAGCCAAAGTCGGTGCAGGTTGATCCTCATTTGGGGTTACTGGGTAGCCCCAGAGGACAATGTTTTTCTTCTGGAGGGCGGGCAGGGTGCTGCATTGTATTTCTGGATTGCCAAAATGGACGGCTTGTAGACCAGTAGTCTGACGACCAAAGTCTGAGAACACAAGCTAGGCTTAGGTTTCTGGGTGAGGCCATGGCAGGCACAATCTACAGACCTGAATCGAGATCTCGTGCATCTGAAGTCAGGGCGAGGATCAGACGATCGCTCAGGTTGGAGTTTCTGTCCCTGATGGCCCCTTCATGAATGGG